>NW_015151619.1:62651-64785 GCF_000732505.1 Cyprinodon variegatus
CCTCAAAGCCAATGTTGATTGGACGTTCGTTTGGTGAACGGCTCCAAATTTTCTTTAGCGGAGAGTCTCCAGACTGATCTGCGAGTGAAACCTTGAAAGATCGCGAGATCAGGATGCTCTCACGAGGCTACGCCTTTTATACAGCTGCTTTCTGTATCTCTGCTTCTGTCTCCTTGAACCTCAGTCGGCCTCAGCAGATGGCCGCTGATACTGAGCCTGGTGCTGCTGAAGTCTTTCCTCTCCACTGTCGCTACAAGCATGCTTAGTGTGAGGGATTGCATTTGAGTCAATTAGTCGATGTAATCGGCTGGTTTTCCTTAGAAAACGTTGAATCAATTTGACTGTATAAAATGGTGAACTGCAAAGTGCCTTGAAATGACGTGCTGTGCATTGGTGCTATATAAATAAACTGAATTGAATCGAATGCTGTGTAATAATATGGCAGACTGGAGTTGTATAAAATGCTTCTTTAACTGCTAATTGGGGCCAATTCCCGAGAAGTGAGCCAGGTTGGTAAGCAGCTGCCTTCTGTAACTCTAAGCAACTTTTCTGAACTGAGTAAGATTACAATTTCTATCAAAATATGTTGTCTCCCGGTTATTTAATACATATAAGTTATGAAGTGTTATTTAAAGAGTTTGTCCCGAGTGATCTTTTTTCAGTAAAACGAACTGGAGAGAGAAAGCTTCAAGGTGTAGACACAGAGCTTACCTTTAACAACACGCTAGTTGTCTTGATTGAGAAACGTTCTCAGGTGTGCAGAAACACGGGTCGGCCCAGCCGCCCGCAAAGATCCTCTCTGGGCCAGGAAGCTCAGTCAAACCAGAAAAACAGCAGAACCCCAGAGAAACTAACATTAGCTGAGTGTACTTAAAACAGAGAGCAATGTTGACAAAGTAGTGCGCATTCCCTTCAACTTTAAAGTGAATCAGTCAGCCTCGGGGTTTGCTGGTTAGTCCTGATTTACTTTCAAGAGTTTCTGAAGGGTTCCTGTTAGAAGTGTTGCTGCCACAGAGGAAATGCATTTATAACATCAGAAAACAAGGTCATCCAGCCTCTCCATGTGTTTCTGGCTGAAATGAAGCAGGGAGAAAATCTGTCACAGATGATGAGCTCAAAAAGATGAAAATGCCAAATGTCAAAGGAATTGATCATCGGCTTTGAAGAACCTGACAGGATGAACCGAGAGTCAGAATCAGAAACAAGAAGCACTAATGTGTGCTGTAGTTTTTTTCTAGTCAGATGGCAGAAAAGCCTTTAAACACTGTGGCTTTTTTAAGGGGAAAACATTTTCTTTCAGAAGTTTCCTTTATTTTTAGGCAGACGTGTCAAAAATATTTAAAAAGCTTTTTAATCAAGTAAAAGTCTAAAAGTACCAGTTTAAGAATTACATAAAATATAAAAGCAAAGCAACACTACCAACCAACCAACCCAAAAGGAACATTCCTCCACAGGTCAATTACATAACTGTATATTAAGATAATAAGATTTATTAATTTGAGACGCACCAGTCTAACTGATTCAACTGCATATTAACAACAATTACATTTTACTGTAATGCAAATATGACAAACCTTGTATGTATACAGTAGTAGTAGCCATTCAAAACTTCCCCACTTTCCTTAATGGGCCCTTGGCTGGTTCACCTACAATTCCTTTTTAAACATCAAAAATTGTACTAAACTCTATTTTCTGTCATGATTCATGGACATTAAGCTCTAAAGAGAAGCGTCATCTCCTGGTCAGACCCTGTAATTCAGTGAAAGGGTGGAGTCAGAGTAAAAAAAATGCATGCCCAGAAGAAAGCCAGTGGCTGGAAGTTGGAGGGGATTTTGCTGGGAGTTGCAGGAGAGTATAAACCCTTTCAATTCAATTCAGTTTATTTCTATAGAACCAATTCACAACAGGCAATCTCAAGGCACTTTACATTTCACCAGATCATACAGTCAAAATTTCAAAGTTTTCTATCTAAGGAAAAGCAGCTGATTACATGGATTAAATGAATCAAAGGAAATCCTTCACACCTAGCATGCTCGTAGCAACAGTGGAGAGGAAAAACTCCCTTTTAACAGGAAGTTTGAGCGGCTTTCTGACAAGGGTTCAGGGAGACAGAAGCAGACATGCAGAAAGTAGC
>NW_015151619.1:66507-69516 GCF_000732505.1 Cyprinodon variegatus
GCTACTTTCTGCATGTCTGCTTCTGTCTCCCTGAACCCTTGTCAGAAAGCCGCTCAAACTTCCTGTTAAAAGGGAGTTTTTCCTCTCCACTGTTGCTACGAGCATGCTAGGTGTGAAGGATTTCCTTTGATTCATTTAATCCATGTAATCAGCTGGTCTCCCTTAGATAGAAAACTTTGAACCAATCCTACTGTGTGATATGGTTGAATTGTCTCTGTAAAGTGGCATAAATAAACTGAACTGAATTCACTTAAAATACAGTTTCAGAAAAGGCTCAGTTAATAACTATGTCTAAAAGAGAGACAGTAAACAGAAAATAAGGCCAACTGTATCATCTTTTATATTAAGCCGTTGAATAGAACAGCCCAGCTAAGGCCTCCTTCCAGGATAGTATCACAGCTAAACAGAGTGCTGGGCCAGATATAGCTATGAAGAAAAAAAGCTGAGAAAACAAAGTAAAAAATTGAAGTGATGAATAATGCAGAATAAAAGAGAAGAAGTAGAATTTAGCAGAGTGAGTGGAAACAGTCTTTACTGTATGCTTTCCAGCGGCCCAAGACTATAGCAGCTTAGCTACAAAGATAACACAGAATATTCTAAACCACTCTCACTATAAGCTTTATAAAAAAAAAAAAAGAAAGCTTACTTTTAAGCCCAGCCTTAAAAGTAGACAGGGTGTCTGCCTCACTGACTAACACTGGTAGTTGTTTCCACAGGAGAGGAGCCTGATAACTAAAAGATCTGCCTCCTATTCTACTTTGAGATTTTATAGAAACCGCTACTAAACCTGCAGACTGAGAGCGAAGCGCACTGTTATAAGGAACATTCAGATCCCTGATAAAGGATATAACTTGTTTTATGGGACTTTATACATGTACGGGGGATTTTAAATTCAATTCAAATCTGGATTTAACTTGAAGCCAATGATGGGAAGATAAAATAGGAGAACTATCTCTTTTTAAAATATCATTAAAACTCTTAAGTGCAGCATTTTGGAACAGATGGTGGCTTTTATATGCATTTGCTGACTTCCTGATTGTAAAGAATTACAATAGTCCAACCTTAAAGTAACAATTTATCGGCCAGTTTTTTTAGAATCAACATTGGAAAGGATATTTTGAATTTAATCAATATGCAGAAACGAAAAAGGAGAGTCTACAGACCTATTTAATATGGAATTATGTGATAATTTCTATTGATCAAAGGGTCATTTTCAAAAACTCTTGTCCAAAGATAATAATTTATTTTCCCCCCAAGCAGAACATGTTTACAGAAATTGCTGGTGATCTAACAGATAAGATCTTCAGGATTTTTGGACAAATATACTGAATAACATTAGCATATAAGGTGGTGGGCGGTGCATCTGGTACGTAGGCCTTCAGTTGGCCCCCCTCAACTTAACCCCTTGACGTCCGAATTTATATATAAATTATATGTGTATATATAATAACTAACTACTAGGGACCAGTTGTAACATGAGCTCACCAAAGGTTCTGTTCAATGAATGTGTAATAACTGGGACTGAGTGAATGCACATACTATCTTGGCAATACAAAAGATTTGTTACATTTTTCACATTTTAATAAAAAAAGCTGTCAATAGTATTCAAATATGAAATGTAGCAAGCGCAGGTATGAGTGAGATGAATATTAGTTTTAGGTTGAATACAAAGATCTATTAGAAAGAAGCCTAGTCAAGATAACCGCAATCCTCTCTGCCTCATTTACATCATCAGTAGCCATTTAGATTCAATACGCATCTATTTACCAGATGAACAGCGCATAAGGCATGGAAATAAAATATATTGCACTCGCCAGAGAGGCTGATCATTTATAAACTAAATCCATCCTTCTGTCTTTGTGCAGGAAGTCTTAGTATATCCAGCTACTGAGGCCAGAAAAACTTTTAATAAAACCAAATCCAAAAAGCAGATTGTCACTAGCTTAACTTTGCTGTAAACGTTTTGCTCTAACTGACCAATCAGAGGACAGAAAATCCAGCGTTCAGTTGAGCCCACCTACAATTTTGGAGAGCTCTTTCAGGAATTCTGGGTAAACTTTTAGTCTGAAATGCTCTTGATTCTCTGGAGCACATGGCTCAGGCCTCCCAAACATGACATGCTTGGTTTGTTCAAGTGGTTGACCCTTACAAAGATCCCTGATCAGGTCAGGATGACAGTTATTTGCGACTCTCTGAGGGCTAAACTTAGATCTTTTCCCCTTCATGGCTGAGGGCCCAAAAGAGACTCTGAACTGAATTGGATCGAGGGGGAATTTCATTCCAAGTAAGTTCATATTCCAAAGAAGAGTAGGCATTTATGTCTAGTCCTGAATATTCAATTCAACGTAGTTTATTTATATAACGCCAATTCACAACACGTCATCTCAAGGCACTTTTACAGACAATAGAGTCAGATTGGATAAAAGTTTTTGTTGTGTGATACATATTGATTTTAACTAGCTCCATAGGTGGTCCCATCCAGGAATGACACAAGCAGACAGAAAAGCTCCAATTATTTTATCAGAGGATGAAAGAGAGTACATTTAGTACAGTTAGTCACAATAATAGAAACAGGATTCCACTGATAAATAGGCCAAGCTCCAACATCTATAAACATGTCGATAAACCAGATGTCGATGGCAGCAGGACAGCTGATATTTCAATCCAGCATGAAGTCAAAGCCGAGCAGGAATCTATCAGATGAAGCTACTATGACAGGAAAAAGCTGAGAGAACATAAATTTAGAAGTGGAACTATTCCATGCTCCCTTGCATTGCCATAGCAGGCACCAATTAACAAATACTTCAGAATGGGAGAATAGAATGAAACAGAATAAGATAAAGTCATCCCTATGTCATCCAGAAGCCTAAACATATAGCAGTATAAACATAGAAAATAGCTCAGGAAAATGGCCTATTTTGGAGAAGTATGAGAAAGTGGAGCTAAAATAGGACCAAGCTGAAACCAAGAAGAAACGTCTGTCCAAAGTAAAATTCTCCCCTTCTGGAT
>NW_015151619.1:72746-79467 GCF_000732505.1 Cyprinodon variegatus
GCTATCACTGCCCCTACATAGTTAACATGACTATCACTGCCCTTACCCAGTTAGCATGGCTATCACTGCCCCTACATAGTTAACATGGCTATCACTGCCCTTACCCAGTTAGCATGGCTATCACTGCCCCTACATAGTTAACATGGCTATCACTGCCCTTACCCAGTTAGCATGGCTATCACTGCCCCTACACAGTTAGCATGGCTATCACTTCCCCTAAACAGTTAGCATGGCTATCACTGCCCCTACACAGTTAGCATGGCTATCACTGTCCCTACATAGTTAGCACGGCTATCACTGCCCATACATAGTTAGCATGGCTATCACTTCCCCTACATAGTTAGCATGACTATCACTGCACCTACATAGTTAGGGACTAATTTCCCACTGGGATCAGCTTCATAGTCATGGAAGGACACTTCTTTGATTTTATTTATTTTGCTCAGGCGACACGTACGTGCCCAAAGCCCGCCAAGTTTTGAAAGGGCCATTTTATTGTCATTTTTGTAAAAAATGTACACATTCAGTAATAGAACGTCACAGTTACCAGTTTCCTCGAAATGTAGTTGAGTGAAAGTTAGAAGTATCCCCATCAACCCCAATAAAAAACAAACAAAAAAACAATAAAATTACTCAACTAAAGTGAAGATACACAAAAAAGGACTTTACAATAATCCAGTAAATGTACTTTGTTACTTTCCACCACTGAAGTGCTGATATTGATTTGTATTTGAAGCTTTTGGGTAAACCAAAGTATTTATTCCCAGTGTCCTTCATGTGCACAGCACGGTCCGGACATGACAACATATATATTTGTCACATATGTCACGATAAAACTAGATCAAAACATTCTAAGTTGAAAGTAGAAGAAAGTACAGTTACTTCCAACCTAAGCCTGTTTTGTTGTTTATTTAGATTCTAAACCCCACCTTCATTTAAATAAAAAATATACTCAAGCAGTTTGATTGAGCAAAAAATGTATTATCTGGTGGATTTTGTAAGCATTCTTGTGCTGTTTCTTTCCCCAGCACATATGTTTTTGTCCTTTGCTTCATTATTTATGACTGGATGTATTTTATGTTGACATTTGGGTCACAGCCACCCTGAGGTCCACCTTAAAAGCATTCATTCTTTCTTCTTTGACCCCTCCCTGCCCAGTCTTCTTTCACCATTTGATGCAGCTGGTGAGGAGATCTAGTCCACCTTTTATTTTATTCATGAATTAAAAGCACAGAGCTCACATACCTGTGACAGGGGGTCAGACTCACACACACACACACATACACATCTCTGCTCGACCTTTAGGACAGTGATCATATTATCAGTGCTGTACACACCCCTGGTTAAATGACTGATTACTGACACAATGAATTGGAGATGATCTCCAATTATGGCAGAGATGTAATATGAAACCTGTACAGTTAAACTGGACAACAAATAAATTATTTTTAATGTTAAAAAAATACTATCATAGGTTGTTTAAATATTCAGAATTTCAATTAAAATTGAATCCCCTTGAAGCATTTCTTTTTTTTAAGTTTCAGCCTTCGGTCCTTAATTTGGAATCTTAAGCCATTTCTCAATCTGTGTACTTGTGCAATCTCATGTGCTCGTGTACTTGTGAAACGTCATCAGCCTCAGCCCTAGCACTGTTCTAATTGACAAGAACAGCAGACAGAGAATGGACAAACTCCCTGGATGTTGTTCTTGCCCCTCCGTCTTTAGCAGCATGCATCAGAGCAAACAGCTGTCCAAGCATGCACTGCGGCAGCAGCAGCTTTCAATGGAGCGCTCACAGAGCTCAGAGTGTTATGTTAAAAGTTCAATAAAAATAAGTTTTAAGCATCACTATATGGTCCATTTACATATTTTATGCGTAATAAAAAAATAATTCTGAAGTTGAAAGGACCGCAACATCCAGTGGACCTCGGAGGGTAACAGCAGCCAGGGCTAATTGAAACCCGTCTGCAGCAGCCCGCTGGCTCTGATGGCGATTATTTCTTTTTTTTTGGCAAAATGTTCACTTGATTTGTGTTTATCTGACTTTGTTGATTATTATTCCCCCATTAAATGAAAACGTCAGAAGTTATTATTATCTAGCAACTTTAAATAACAGGAGGTGAAATGCAGCTCCAGATGAGCAGAGCGTTTGGTGATGTCATCAGTATGATTCTGTTCCAAATGGCCCATTTTTATGCTGCGTTCTCTCCAAGTCCACACTTCCCTGGGTTCTTCTCAAGAACATACTTGGCGAGGACATGAGTCTGTACTCGCATTCTTGTGAATTACGAAACGGCCTTAATCTTTACAACATAATATGTTTCAACAATATTTGTCCACTCTACTTCTGTGAAGTTCTGCAAATTGCATAAAATGTGGGGAAATCTGTAACTTCACGTCCCTGTAGGTGAGTACAAAGATTTTGTGCAATATTGGCACTAAGCTAAGAAAAAAATGTACCAGTTTATTAATGGGGAAGCTATTAGTCAGCTTTATATTTTTTAATGTATAAAAATTATTTCTTTCCTGAGAATGTGTTGATTTAAGACCAACTATGCAAATTAACAAACATCTAGCAATACTACACAACATTATATATTTTTCCATGTAAATCCCAGATTGTTCGCTCTTCTTTGCCTTTTCTAAAAAGCGCTTTAAATCAGTCCCACCTGTCTTTATCCATGCTTGGTCAGATCCTGACGTTTGAAAAAGGAGGCAGAGAAAGCAGAATAAAGCTTTAGCCTCCCTACATGCAGTTAGCCAAGCCTTGTAGCTAAACCAGGTCCTGGAAAAAGACGTTTCTTGCACCATTTCCTTCTTTCTCTGATGCGTCTCCAACTCCTGTGACTCAACCTGTCAATCACCCAAAAATCATCTGCGCTGTGGCGGGAGGCGGTGAGCAAATAAACTTCCTGTCCCCTCGGGTCACTGCTTAGCTGCACCCTGAGCTCTCCTATACTTGAGCTACTGGGCATGTACAACTTTTATGAGAGTCCACACACACACAGTACAAGATCCACACACACACAGCACGATTCACGCTAGCATTCAAGATTCACACATGCACAGCACATGATTCGCCAAAGTATTTCTGGTCCATATACAATTATAAAATAGTGGTCTTTAAACTTCGCTGCATTTGTGTGTGGATTTTTAAGACTCTCCTGTCGTGCCTCGATACACAAATGCATTTTTTTTAAACGGAGGATGGTTTGCAACCAATCACAGCGCTCCCTTATATAAGCCAATCACAAGAAACCACTCCACGTGGGAGTACTGTGTGTGTGTGAATTTTTTTGAGCTTGCATGAATCCTGCTTTGTATGTGTGGAGCTTTGTGAAAATTGAGACCAATCTACCTCCATAGATCTCAGTATAGAGAATCCAAATTAAACTTTAAACCCCTCCAACCTAATACAATATTTGTAAAGGATGCACATACTTCACAGACGTGGCATGTCCCCCTTGTCAAGGCAAAAAATAGCCCTAAGCAACTGATGGATGGTTTCCACTGCTGTGGAATCTTTCAGTAGATCCTCAATCCTTTAGGTTCAGAGTTGGGGCCTCTGTGGATTGGATTTGTCTTTCTTCACACCCCACATTTTATAGTAAGTCAGGGAATATGGAGATCAAGTCAAGACAGTAACTTTTACTTAAACCATTCCTCACAATTTTGCATTGTATCATTCAAAGACCCAAGAAGACTCCATAAAAGTGTGTCCATTATCTCTAATCATACTTTACTTCATATACAGTAACCTAAAAAATCTTCCTTCTTCTATAGATTTGTTTCAGAAGTGTGATGTTATTACTATTCTATCCTACGACGGTTATATCGAGTACCGAACAGTTAGCTTAGCTCTGTGGTGCTTCCCCTTTTACCCGGTGTTCTGTCTGATGAGCATACCTGGTCAGATACCTAGGTCATATCCAAAGTCAATACCCGTTTATCCCTTGTTTGGTATGAAAAATACACTTTAAACGGTCGTGTATCCCTTTAGTCATGTACAAAAAACAATTTAATTACTTATTTTTTAGTGGTTTTGTAAGGGTATGGCGATCTGACCTTAAATTGTTTCTTTTTTAATACATGACTAAATGGATACATGCCTGTTGGCCGTTTAAAGTCTGTTTTTCATCTGACGTCTTGCGTGTGCATATTGACAATGGGTATGCTGGTTTGACCGGGTATGCTCATCTGACAGAACACCACCTGGATCCTTATCATGTAAATCCCTGTGAGCTTAAACGTAACACAGAAAAAGATGCAATCCATAGGAAGTCCTTGCAAACTTTCTACAACTGACAGGTGTCCAGATGTTTACTTTCATGACTTATACATACATCTTATACACAACCCATCCTCATACACCGGAAAATGTAATAGCTTTTAAAAGTACAGATGCCGATTGGTATTTCCCAGCTTGCTGGGTTATTGACTCGAAAATATGGGCTCTGTAAAGCCAGAAAATATTCAGATGTAAAGCAAAGATAAGTCAGACTCTGTTGATCTTTATGCTTACTTTATGTTAACAGCTAAACACAACTATAATGTCTGTAGCAAAATCTTTAGACAATAATATCAAATGTACTTCTTTCAAAAGGTGTGTAATCAATGTGATCTAATCACCAAATTTTCTGGAATTTTTTTTTTGACACATTAAATACAAGTGGCGACATCCTAAGCTAACTCTTCTGAGCGTTTTTAAAAGTCGACTGACACGAAATATACAATGCACATACGGCCATATGCCGCCCTTCTGATCGCTGACAGCCATCTTTGTTCTTGTGATGTTCATTCCCTTTTGGTAAGTGGTAAAATGAAATATTTGGGTCACCTTGTTTATTGACGGCATCTTTTAAGGGCAGGGGATCAGAGCAGGTACTCAATAAAGTCGTGGCTAGATTCGAATGTCTTTGACATTAGCATTCAATGTGTCTATTAAATGTCAAGAGACAAAAATCAAATCTACAACAGGTGGCAGGCCAAGCTTTCTAATTAAAGGGCTAAAAATCTGCCTGTTTTATTTTAATTCAGATTACATATATAAAGCCAATTCAGTACCTCAAGGCACTTAACAGAAACAATTAATCAGATCATCCAGACTGGTTAAAGTTTTTTCTCTAAAAAAAAACCCAGCTGACATTCAGTCATTGACTTTTCCAGGATTTGCTTGGTTGAGCATTCGGCAGATATTTGCTTGCATTCTGTCTTTGAGTTCACAGCAATCCCTCACACAGAGCATTCATGAAGCTATTGTGGAGAGGAAAAACTCCCTTTTAACAAGAAGAAAGCTCCAGCAGAACCAGGCTATGTGTGAGTGGCCATTTGCCGAGGCTGACTGGGAGTTCAAGGAGACAGAAGCAGAGATATAAATGAAATAGAGGAGCACTGATCCATAAATGAGAATAAGTGGCCGCTATGTCCTCCAGCATTCTAAGCCTATAGCAGGATAACTATTGCGACAATCTGAGCTAACTAAATGCTTTATAAAAAAATGAAGGTTTCAAGCTTAGTCTTTAAAGTAGATAGGGTGTCTGCCAGATGTACTAAAACTGGTACTTGGGTATACAGGAGAGGAGCCTGATAGAGATGTCTCAGGATGACCTGAGGAATGAAAGAAAAGGTCATTACTCTTTTTTTGGAAATATAGGAACCTTCAGCAAATATTTTTTTTTTACATTTAAACATCCACATCCAAAATGAGAGTTAAATATTAGTTGTGTAATTCAAATAAAATGTTTAAATGTTGCTTATAAGGGAGACTCCAACTCTGGGTGTGTGAGCAAGACCTTTAACCCCCTCACTGCTCCCCAGGTGCCCCACAATGGCCAGTTAAATGCATAGGTAAAGTTCTCCAATGTGTGATCAATAAAGTTAAAGTATTTTTTTTACAGGGTCTGTAATTGATTTATAGCAATGAATCACTTTATCGAAAACCATGTATCAAAAAAATGTATAACCTTTTGAATTCAAAACTCTCTTTGTCCCCAGAATTATTGAATGAACAAACATATGAAAGTAAAACGTATGGTTTTAAATTTATTTATCCATTATTTAGGTTATTAACCATCAGATTTTTTGACAGTAATGATCGTGTAGCATTTCTTTTTTAGAAACCCCTGGTATTTTTTTTTAAACTTCTTTTAAGAAAAAAAATATACAAATGAGCATAATTCTTAATTAAGTTACTAAGAAAGACCATCAATGTTGCAACCCATTTTTACCAGGAATTGGCTTCAGTTTTTCAGATGTTGACTTACTATGTTGGCTCTGAAGCTTGACTTCTGGTCAGTGTGGACTGGCTGAAGAATTTGTGCCTCTGCGAAGTAGGCTGTCATTAGCTTGGTGAATGTCTGTGCTGCCGCAACATGAGTCGCACTGAGAAGGTTTTTAATATTGAAAAGTTCCAGTGGATAAAAGCTTAGCAACATCACGGGTTAATGAGCTTCTCTAAATTTTTCTTAGGTGTGTGTGTGAATGGTTGTTTGTCTTCGTGTGTGACAGACCGGCGACCTGTCCAGGGTGTACACTTAAAAAAAAACGTAATCTAGATAAGTAATTTTTTCTTAAAATAAGTATATTTGATTTTGGTTTGAAGTAACCGGACTCCGCCAGATGGATTTGCTCTGCATATCCATCTGGAAACCTTCCGTTGAAGTAATTTTGGGAAGGGGCGAAAATACTGGTTAGCTGATTGGCCTATGTTGGTGATAGACGG
>NW_015151619.1:79812-85332 GCF_000732505.1 Cyprinodon variegatus
CGGCTGAAGCCGCCATGTTCTTTAGACTGAACTGTCGCGCTTCTCGTTGCGTCACACCTCAACCCGCCTCAAAGCCAACGCTGATTGGACGTTTGTTTGGTGAACGGCTCCAAATTTTCTTTAGCGGAAAGTAGCCAGACTGATCAGCGAGTGAAACCTTGAAAGCTCGCGAGATCAGGATGGTCTCACGAGGCTAGGATTGAGGAGCTAAAAGAGACATTTTGCCAGTGGAACAAGACAATTTTCATTTAAAATAAGAAAACACAATTGCATTGTCTTATTTCAAGTGCATGTTATCTAATTATCTTATTTTAATTGGCAAACTATCTAATTTATCTACTCAAATTAAGGGTAAATACATTTAATTTAAGAAAATTTTACTTATTTCTGGATAGTTTTTCCAGTGAAAGGCACTACAGCTCTGGTCTGTGACCCAGAAGAGACTCTGCTGTTTTGCATTGTGAATATATTGTACCCACTAAGATAAGCCGTGATGAAGAAGTAAGCAGTTCCTAACTTAAGCTGTCAGTGTCTGTAATGTTACGGCGGATCGGTTCATTTCAGCCAATAAAAACAGAACAGTACAGAGGTAGAGCTGTCTGTTTTCTGCGCCTTCACTCTCCTTCATTGCTCCCCTCTTCTTCCTCACATCCCCCATCGCCCCCCATCTGCTTGTGTGGCTGCTCGCTGAAGGCAGGCAGGAGTGTGAGGAGGGTTTTAATGACTTCTGTGTGCAAGTGCACTCAAACAGCAATGTTTTTTGCTGAACAGAGTGCCCGCCAAACACTTCACCGTCAGCACGCAGATACACTTACCCACAGATTTGTATTCCTGCTGTGTGCTTGTCAGGAATTTCATTGACTGTATTCATTCCCAAAGCGTTCCCTCTCTGACATTTCCACCTAATCCTGCTTTAATCTTAGCCCTAAACCCTCAGCCAAATCTGAAGTGCCCTGAAAAGGGGTAGACATATCCTGACTGTGCCTTACTTGCTTCTCTTCGCTTTCTTTTTGAGGATATTTAATCCTCATGAGGATTAAATATTTTCACATGAGAAGACACAAGGAGTCCCAAAGCTGCTGCAGCTCAGAATCCATACCTTCATTTGTATCGTCTCTACATTCATCCCTACAGCCTCATTTAAGGTACGCTGCAACCAAACACTGTTTATTAATGTTAACTCATAAGACTCAATATTGCCAAAGATCAGCCTGTTGTTACAACAGACACATTTAGAAAATGTTTAATGAAACACGAGCAGAGAGACAGTACCAATCCAGAAAGTGTAAATTTGTATCTGTCACGGCCAACCATCTGGGAGCTCTGACACAGAGCGGGTAAATATCCCTCTGAATTTGGCCTGTGCAAGACCAGAATCCAAGCTGTAGAAGATTTACATTCACTGAAGTCTGAAGATAATATTTTTTCCACAAAAAAAGCATATTGGGACATCTATAGCACCTTCAAAAATAATTTTCAACAATAAAAACATTAAGAAAAAGAAAACCCTACATTGTTGTAAAAAATGTAAGGTTACATAATTATATGTCATGTAAACTAATAGAAGAAACACGTTATAAAACTGAGAAATAAATATATAATTGTAATTTACAGCTAAAGGTTGTAATGATTACAGGGATTTACTGACAAAAATGTAATATATACAGTAGCAGCCATTTAAAATGTCCCTTCCCAATCAAACGCCAGCCGAATGGCAGCCCACTTCCCTGCAACCCCCAGCAATATCCCCTCCAACTTCCAGCCACTGCAGTGACCCCCTCTTGCATATATTTTTACTGTGACTCCACCCTTTCACTGAATTACAGAGTCTGACCAGCAGATGATGCTTCTCTTTAGATCTTAATGTCAACAAATCATGACAGAAAGAATATTTTAGTACAAAGATTGATGTTTAAAAATTAATAGTAGGGGACCAACCAAGGACCCATCAACGAAAGTGGGGAACTTTTGAATGGCTTTTGAATGGCTAACCATTGCCCGATCGCCCAGGGCAAGTAGTTTTTACTGTCGGGATAGTACAAAATTTCATTGCATTTGCCTGTTGGTGCAATGATTGCAAAAAATAATTATTTATCACTCAAAATTACTTTAAAATCACCGACATTCGCTGAAAATGACCCACAAGCGTTGCCGGCGCCATTTTTGTTGTTTTGTAAACATTCTCGCGTGATTTAAAAAAGCCGCGTTATTTTCCGCTAGATGGCATGATTTTTCTCTCCTTGCGGAGAGAATTCTGCAGAGCAGCAGCTGGATGATGAATTTAATCTATACAATAATACACGCTAGATTAAAGATGATCAGTCAGGGATTAGGAAAATATAATAATAATTGTATGCACACAGTGTAAATATTTCTATCATATGGCAGTCTTCTGTACAGTGGTCATACATTAAAAAATGTTAATTACATTTTTTTCTCTTAGACATTAAAGTGGTGCATTTAAATAAATTTATATAGAGCTAAAAATGTTAAATTGGTGAGTAGTAGTAGTGTATTTTAACCTGTCAAGCTTTCTTTTAGATTTTTAACATTACAATTTTTATTTTTCCAAGCACACAACAGTTTAAAGCAAAGTTTAGTTTGAAAAGAATGTACAGGAAGGATTGAAAAGCATATTAACACGGTAATGTAGGCTTCAGTTCATTATCTGACGCATGTATCTTCGGCAGCCGTAGAGCTAACAGACTCAAACATGTACGGCTGGAAGCCTTCTACACCAAACCAAGCTTCTGCCGCCCTGGCGTCCTCTTCCACAACATCTGCATCCCCGCTTTCCTCCTCTAAATAAGAAATGTATGACGGAGGAGACTCATCCACGACCTCCGACACTAAACTCTCCTCCTCTTGCATGTTTCCGCCGTCCATAGCGTTCCTTGACAGTGTCGTTTCTAAGTGCTGCTTGGTCCCAATGTAATTTCTCATTGGGAACCTAATAGCACAAAGTTGCTAACTGGTTAGCAAAAAACTTGCTGGCGAACCTTCCACCACAACAATTCCGCCCTCTTGATAAACGACCAATCACATTCACTTTATTCACTCGTGTAAAGTTGTGCACCACTCGTTTCCCTTCGACTTTAATAGTGGAAATCACAATACTACAGTATTGTAGTATACAAACAAACCCCTTTTCAGGGCACTTCAGATTTGGCTGAGGGTTTAGGGCTAAGATTAAAGCAGGATTAGGTGGAAATGTCAGAGAGGGAACGCTCTGGGAATGAATACAGTCAATGAAACAAACATGTTTCATTGATATATATACAAAAATGAATATTAGGAACTATATTTATCAAACATTATACTGGGCAAGTAAAAATTGTTTCTGGGCAAATGAAATGTGAAAAAAAAAATCCTTAACGTCAACCCCTGTACTGTGATAAGTATGAAAAAAATATAGGCTAATCAGTGGAGCAGTGGGAAGCACTGTTGCCTTTTAGCAAGAAGGTTCCTGGTTCAATTCCCAGCCTAGGGTCTTTCTGCATGGAGTTTGCATGTTCTCCATGGATATGCGTGGGTCCTCTCTGGGTACTCTGGCTTCCTCCCACAGTCCGAAAACATTGAGTTTAGGTTTATTGGCTTCTTTAAACTCTCCTTAGGTGTGTGAATGGTTGTTAGTCCTGTTTGTCTCTGTGGTGCCCTGCGATAGACTGTACCCCACCTCTCGCCCATAGACTCATCACGATGCCAGTAGGGATAGAGTGTGACAGAAAAAAATGGAATGGTATGTCGCTAAAAATTACACACTATAGCTTTAAGAAATTGATTGATTTAAAAATAATCCAATTCTTTTATCTCACATGTTTGGGAATTACTGGTTTAGAGGTTAGCAAACCAACATCATGCTCATTAACAACATCATGTGCAAACTCCATCACATGCTGAGAAGTTTTTCTTCCGCTTTATTTGCACAACATGCAATCCTTTGCTAAATCTTGAAAGTAGTTTTTTTTATTTTTACTTTCCCGTGCAGTTTATGTGACTCACAGTTTATTTATAAGTAGGTTTGTAGGTTTTCAGTCGCCTCTCTAGCTCCAGAAGATGTATATTTATGTTTGGATTAATAAGCTACAACACTGTTTTCTTTGTGTTTGGATTTTCATGAACATAAAATATGAATGATAACAGTAGAAGGATTGCTCAGAATGAGAGAATGAGACGCTACGAGGCCAACTGCTGAGGCGGCGTCCAGCTGACTGAGTGAGGATGCACAGCTGGGCATGACTGAAAGCTGATCTGCAGGAAATAACTGATTCTGTTCCATTTATCTTACTCGTCAAATTTACATACCAGAATACTAATGTTCATACCAAAAAAAGATGAATTTCTTACAGCCATCAGTACAAACACACACTCACACAAGTGACTGCAGTGTTTTTGATTTTGACTGGCTCCATGACAACATCTCTAGATCAGCAGAACATCCCAGATAACATCTGCCTCCATCAATTAGCCAGTAAAACAGTTGGTTAACATAGAGACTCTAGATGTGTTTCAAAGGAGACTGGAGAGTTTCTTTTTTTTCTTTTATCAATAGGTTTTAATTGACTGGTTTGTTAAAATGTATCTGAGTTAAATACTTTAAACAACCTGAATTAAAATTGTAGATTTTAGAAAACGCTTAATATTAATCCTTGTTTTAAAAGGTGATAACTGATTGACGTGAGCGCGAGGTCTGCTGGTGAAAATATGTTATTTAGGCACTCTTATCTCTACGACCTAATTTTCAGCACCACACACTTAGCAAAAACTACAGCATGTGGATAGTTCTGTGCAGAAAAGCATAGCATCCTGACTGAATTCTCACAATAAAAAAGTCAGAATTCTGAGATTTAAGTCAGAACTCTGAGAAAAAAGTCAGAATTCTGACTTTTTTCCCATACTAAAATGAAATAAACTTTAAAAATCAGTTAACTTTGTTTCTTTTTTTTTCAGTGGCCCTAATCCTCTTCCGTAGGTTTGAGGTTGCGATGATAGGGCTTTGATCGCTATGCTATGGGGCATTGCAGACAAACAAAGAAGCCAAACAGCCCCCCATTCCAAAAGAATGGAACTGTTCGTCAGTTTCAATTTACATGTTTTCAAAGCAAACACAAGGCTTTGTTGGGATACTGTAGAAAGCAACTCTACGCTATTTCTGACATTTTGAATTGTAAAAGCTTCCTGGATGGAAGCCAAACATCTTCAAACTTGGAAACAAAGTTTGGAATACTGGCTGAGGTTCTTTAATATAAAAAGTTTAAGATTCTGTTTATGGATTTCAACAGATTTTCAACATTTCAAAAGATAAAATAAAATGTCACTGCTTAATGACATGAAGCGGCCTTGAAACTGTTGAACAGTTGTGTTTTCTACTTCTGCATGTTCAATGGCTTTCTAAACTAAAAGAAAGTATAAATGGATGGATGAATGGTTGGAATGATGGATGGACGGATTTATGGATGGAGGAATGAATGGATGGATGGATGGTAGGATGGATGGATGGATGGATGGATGGATGGATGG
>NW_015151619.1:87237-88761 GCF_000732505.1 Cyprinodon variegatus
AACATCAGTCAAATTATTGTATTGTAATGTTTTCAGTACAGGGGCCATAACAGGAGCCAGGGCCAGTTACTGTTGGCCCCTTTATAGAACTGCCTCTGCAGTCCAGTATTTTCTTCTCCTTTTGGTTCAGTTCACCATTTCACCAGCTGAGTGACACTTTATAGCAGCAACATTTACTGTAGTAAGAGATATATGCCTCATGCTGCTGCCACGAAGGTTAATGAGAGCAAGGAGACGTAATTATATACGGAATTCGTTTGACTGCAATATCCCGAAAAGATTAGTTTAAGCGTGTGCAGTTAAATGTGTGGGTTAAGCTCAGAGGAAAGGATCTTCCTGACTTTTATCATGGTAATTTCATTTGTTGTTGATCTTTAAACTTATTGATGAAAGCATCTCAGTCAGGGAGCTAGCTCCATGGAGGAAACAGCCTCACAGCTCTGTGATCAGAAAAGGTTTTGATCAAGAACTGTTTAAATGCTGATCTGAATCATTTGCATAAAAGAAGTTGGTTTCTCAGAGCATTTATATCAGTATTATTAATGCAAGTGGCAACTTATATTCACTAGGCGACTACAGACAATCTAAAAAAAAATTAATTTTGCATGTAGCGTGAATGATCAGCTGCCCTAAATGGAGTATGACTAAAAAAAATACATTGGTGAAAAAATATGAATTCCTGTCTTAAATTACAATGGAGGATGAAGATGATAATAAAATGCAGAAAGAAAACAACTTTAAACCTTTGTGATATGAAGAGGTTTGGTGGAAGTTAAATTTGCAAATATACATGAAAGTAGCTGATGTTTTGGTTCATTTACATCAACAGGATGTATGTGGTTCTTCCAGATTTGCACACTGCCACAATACCTTCCATCATTAAAATTATTTTTTTTTAATGGCAGGCTTGAATGGGTTAAAAAAAGGCAGCTGGCCAAATTTATGCTTTTACTAAATTTTTGGTGAATTTTGTGTGGCCAGTTAAAAGGCTGAAAGAAGCACTAGATACAGCTTCAGTAGATCTGCAGTTCAACAGTAAACCACATCAAGCACCTGAAGCATAGTGCCGGTGTTCTGTCAGATCAGCATACCTAAGTCAATACGCATGTGCAAGACGTCAGATTTTCATTTATCCCTTTAGTTTTGTACGGAAAATAGACTTTAAACTACCTCGACGGGCGTGTATCCCTTCAGTCATACACAAAAAAACAGTTTAAGGTCAGATCGCCATACGCTTCTAAAAACATTCATTCATCAGTCATTTTCCGTCACGGTTATCCCAAGCAGGGTAATGAGGGGTGCTGGTGCCTATCTCCAGCTGTCTACAGGTGAGAGGCGGGGTCCACCCTGAACAGGTCGCCAGTCCATCACATTACAGACAAGCAGGACAAATAATCATTCACACACAAACTCACACTTAAGGACAATTTAGAGAAGCCAGTTAACCTAACAATCATGTTTTTGGACTGTGGGAGGAATCCAGAGGACCCATGATAGTTTTTTTTGTACATAATATAAAATAAA
>NW_015151619.1:90734-94143 GCF_000732505.1 Cyprinodon variegatus
TTGATTGCAGATGTGTCTAGTAGCTCCCATTGATTTTGCTTGTAAAGCGGGGAGAATGGCGCTAGGTAGTGATGTTATGAGATGAGCCGAGGCTTCAAAGCGTGTGCCGAGTAATGGAGGGGGCATTTACTCGTGGTGTCGAGGTGTGATTCATTTAGAGGAGGGGCCAAAATTGATGACGTCCGAGACCTCGCTACCACGTAAAAGCTTCAGGAAGTGGTTCAGAAAGCGCAAGAATTTTCACAGGCATTTCAACAGCCTCAGTGTTCTGTAAAGATAATGGAGTTTGTAGGAGAGTTGCTGTCAGCTGGATACAGTTTGGATAGATTCTAAGAATAGATTGATTGGAAAAAAAAACAATCTAGTCGGTTAAAACTATTTTAGTTAGAACAAACAATGAAATGATCAAAATCTGAACAAGCCACTGGACACAATTGTAACGTTAGTGTTAAGTAGTATTTTCTCCTTTAAGTAGTTAACAACATTAGTGGCCTCATCTGTAAGACACAGACTCCCACTCCAGAAGGATGAAGGTTCAAGTCCTGCCTTTGACCTTTGAAAGATGCGATTATACTTAATTATTTTGGCTAATGAGACAAATTTGCATTGGTTTGCCCTAGTAAAAATACATATTGGGTAAAAACGCTGCCAAATTAGGTCTGTTTAGCCAAAAGATTGGTTTAACACAAATTCCAACCTGATTAAAAACAAAATCTGTGGAAAAACTATAATGTTTGAATAAAAATGACACCTTTCATTTTGCTCATCATTGCCCAATTTGCACAAACACTTTCAGTGTTTGTTTGAGCTTATTTCACTAAAATGCCAGAAAAACTGTGTACCTTAAATTATTGTTTCAAGAAATTTTACACTTACAAACTTACAAAAGATATTATTACACACACCAACCATTAACAATTTCAAAAATGAACTTAAAATTTGTGTAAAAAAGAAAAACAATTGCAAAAAAATCACATATTTTATTACAAACTATAGTTCTGCACTTCACCAGTAGGTGGTGACATGTTCACATGGAGCCTCATGAACTGTGGGGATCGTTGAAGCAATTTGGCCAAAAGCTTTAATGCCTGATGAGGCCTCATCTCACCATCACTAGCGCTAGACTTACCGCACCATTACGTCACTGCTGGAAGATGTCAGGAGTCAGGTGTTACAATATTTGAACAAAAATGGCCGCTCCCAGACTCGATGATCGCAATGAAAATAATTTTTTTTATTTTCTTTCATTTTAAATCACCCTAAACATATTAGTTTTAGGTATAGATAATGATCCATAGATTATTCCTTTCTGACCAGACTTTTCCTTTAAGAACCTTTTTTTTCTTTGCTTAAATGGTAGTAGATCAATGTACTGTATCTCTTAAGGTGCAAATACCTTGCAGCAAGTGAAGATGGAGTAGAAAAGCATTGTTCTAACAGGTAGGACCTGTTCATCATCTCATGGGATTCCTCCTCAAGTTGATCATGTCTTCTATCAAACAGTAAATGCTGAGGGTTTGTTTGCTGCCATTTGGATCATCATTCCAATAAATGTTTTTATTAGCGGTTATCAGTCCCATAGAATGGCTTCAGATTGTTCCTCTAGGCTCAGTAGGTTGTTAACACTGAGTGAATCCAAGAGGAAACTCCTTTTCCCACAGCGGAATTAATGAATCTTTTTATGTGTAATCTGAAAATAATTTCAGTAATTCTTTCTGTTCTATAAAAAAAATTAGCTGCATGTTGCTCATATTAAACCAAAAACTAATAAAAAATNGTGAAGTCCTCTGGAAATCTTCAATAATTGTTGTTGATTGCAGATGTGTCTAGTAGTTCCCATTGATTTAGCTTGTAAAGCAGGGAGTATGGCGCTAGGTAGTGATGTTATGAGATGAGCCGAGGCTTCGAGGCGTGTCGAGTAATGGAGGGGGCGTTTCCCCGTAGTGTGTGTTGGTGCGTGATTCATTTAGAGGAGGGGCCAAAATTGATGACGCCACTGGACACAGTTGTAACGTTAGTTTTAAGTAGTATTTTCTCATTTAACTAGTTGACATCATTAATGGTGTCATCTGTAAGGCACAGACTCCCACTCCAGAGGATGATGGTTTAGGCCCTGCCTTTTTACCTTTGAAAGTTGCGATTAACTAATTTGCATTGATTTTCCCTAGTAAAAATACAGATTGGGTAAAAACGCTGCCAAATTAGGTCTGTTTAGCCAAAAGATTGGTTGAACACAACTTCCAAACCTGATTCATAACACAATCTTTGGAAAAACTATTATGTTTGAATAAAAATGACACTGACAAACACTTTCACTGTCTGCTTCAGCTTATTTCACTAAAATGCCAGAAAAACTCTGGCATGGTTCCAAGAAATTATATACTTATAAACTTACAAAAAATTTTATTATACACACCAACCGTTAACAATTTCAAAGGAACTTAAAATGTTGGTAAAAAAGAAAAACAATTGCAAAAAATCACATATTTTATTACAAACTGTAGTTCTGCACTTCACCAGTAGGTGGTGACATGTTCACGTGGAGCCTCATGAACTGTGGGGATCGTTGAAGCAATTTGGCCAAAAGCTTTAATGCCTGATGAGGCCTTATATCACCATCACTAGTGCTAGATTTACCGCACAATGACGTCACTTCTGGAAGATGGCAGGAGGGAGGGGCTACTATATTTGGGCAAAAATGGCCGCTCTCAGACTCGATGATCGCAATGAAAATTATTGATTTCATTTTCTTACTTATTAATACTAAATTAATTAAATCACCCTAAACATATTAGTTTTAGGTATAGATAATGATCTATAGATTATTCCTTGCTGACCAGACTCTTTTTTTTTTTTTTTTTGCTTAAATGGTAGTAGATCAATGTATCTCTTAAGGTGCAAATACCTTGCAGCGAGTGAAGATGGAGTAGATGGAGTGTCCAGCATTGTTCTAACATGTAGGACCTGTTCATCATCTCATGGGATTCCTCCTCAAGTTGATCATGTCTTCTATCAAACAGTAAATGCTGAGGGTTTGTTTGCTGCCATTTGGATCATCATTCCAATAAATGTTATTGTTAGCGGTTATTAGTCCCATAGAATGGCTTCAGATTGTTCCTGTAGGCTCAGTAGGTTGTTATCACTGAGTGAATCCAAGGGGAATTCCTTTTCCCACAGCGGAATTAATGAATCTTTTTATGTGTAATCTGAAAATAATTTCAGTAATTCTTTCTGTTCTATAAAAACATTAGCTGCATGTTGCTCATATTAAACCAAAAACTAATAAAAAATGTTATCCTTTCAACTGAGTTGTAGAATCCTCTCGCTATAAATATTTAATTCTCTGTGAAAAAATGCCGATCATTCTTTGAGAAGATCCACATCAAACAGAAATGCAATGTTTGTTTTT
>NW_015151619.1:96265-97232 GCF_000732505.1 Cyprinodon variegatus
GTGGCAGGAAGGGACCACCGATCACTTCTCAGTACCTATCATTTCTGGGCTGATGTTTTGGTGGATTTTGAATGTTAGTCATGCGTTCACACTTATGGTACCGTTAGAAAGACTCAAAAACCCACAAGAATGGATCAGTTAGTGTGGTTCATCCAGAATGGCACATCAGTGGAAACTCCTGCAAAAACGTTTCCTGTGTTTGTCAGCATAGTGTCCAGAGGCTGGAGGTGCTTCCAGGAAACAGGCAAGTACACCAGAAGACGTGGAGGAGGCCACATGAGGGCAACAACCCAGTGTAACATAATTAATGTGTTACAGAATCCCACTTGTCAGCATTCCCAAGTTTGGGTTCATCGCTTATGGGTGAAACAGCACCCCCTTCTGGTGGTTGGTCACGTTAAATGTAATGAACTCGGACATCTCCTTGCCAGTTCATGAGAGATGGGCGCGAGCTGCTGTACCCACTGTGATGAGCCTGATCGCTGATCGTTCTTATTCTGTTCTGCACAGATAATCATTTCATCTCATCCTGTCTCCTGGCCATCATTAACACAACGTGGAATCGAACCACACTATACGAAAGTGTGTACCGAGGTTACACCAGCAGCAGGACCGCTCCCTCTGCCTTTGTGCAAGACGGCAAAGGAGAACTACCGAAGCCCTACAAAAATGACCTCCAGCACTCCAAAAATTTGTATCTGTCTGTACAAGTGGTTAGAAATTGACTCCATGAGGATGGTATGAGGGCCCGCGTCCACTGATAGGGTTTTTGCTCCCAGCCCAACACCATGCAGGATATTTGGCATTTGCGAAAGAACACCAGCATCGGCAAATTCATCATGTCACCCTGTGTTCTTCACAGATGAAAGCAGGTTCACACTGAGCACATGTGACAGAGTCTGGAGACACCATGGAGAGCGATCTGCTTCCTGCAATATCCTTCAGCATGACCGGTTTGGCAGTGGGT
>NW_015151619.1:98484-99611 GCF_000732505.1 Cyprinodon variegatus
CAGCATGACCGGTTTGGCAGTCGGTCAATAACGGTGTGAGGTGGCATTTCTTTATGCGCTCGCCAGAGGTAGCAGGAATGCCATTATATACCGAGATGAGATCCTCAGACCCTTTGGTGAGATCATCTGTTGGTGAGGTTGGCTCTGTGTTCCTACTAATGGAGAACAATGTTAGACCACATGTGGCTAGGGTATGTTAGCAGTTCCTGCAAGATAAAGGAATTGAAGCTATGGACTGTTCGCCAGACCTGAATCAGATTGAGCACGTTGATCCAACATCTCATTTCACCACAAACTCTCCAGGAGTTGACAGATGCTTTAGTCC
Organism: Cyprinodon variegatus; assembly: GCF_000732505.1. Lineage (NCBI taxonomy): Eukaryota > Metazoa > Chordata > Actinopteri > Cyprinodontiformes > Cyprinodontidae > Cyprinodon > Cyprinodon variegatus. The sequence goes on from NW_015151619.1 coordinate 98,810, forward strand.
AGTTCTGGCAGGGGATCACACAGGAGACAATCCGCCACCTCACCAGGAGCATGTGTGGGGTGGCCACAGAAAAAACTGAGCCTTATTTTTACCTGTTTTCATCACATTGAATTCAGGTTGGATCAGCTTGTAGTGTGTTTTTTCACTTTGAGTATTATTACAAATCCAGGTATCCATTAGTTAATACATTTGTTTTCCATTCTCAATTTTTGTGTGACTTTGTTGTTAGGAAAATCAACTTTAGTCAGTATTCAGTGATAATATTTTATTAATTCAGAACAAGGATGTGTTATTTTGGATATATATATATTTTTTTTTTATGCAGGGTCTAAGGTTGACTTTGAAGTGAAGGAGCGTGTACAGCTGCACCACAGCCTGGTCATGATGGATGAGGGGGGTGATGAGGGGCTGATGATGGGATGGAGAGTGAAGAATGGATGATACCATCTGCTCAGCTGAGCTGGTCATGCTTTATTCTGAGACACCTGCTGCATCACACACTCATTCTCATCATGCCATACGTAGTGAGGACAGTGTTGAATCCTATTGACCTCAATTGATTTTTAGTCATTTTTAACCTTTTTCATGTCCTCACTTTGGGTAATTTGAAGGTTTACTTGAAAATAAAGATGTATACTCTGACTCCAAAATAGGAGAATACACATATACAGGCATGTTTCCTTTACTTTAGCTTAAAACTATTTCGATTGAAGTAGTATTAATCGTGACAATACTTTGAACTGTAGCTTCTCCTTTCAGTTTAGTTATATATATATATATATATATATATATATATATATAT
>NW_015151619.1:101681-103994 GCF_000732505.1 Cyprinodon variegatus
GCAAAGTTTACTAAAATAAAATAAGTATAAATTAGTTTCATTTGGTGTCATTTAGTGTAAGTACAGAAATACACAATTAAGGCAGGATAAAAGAAAATGGCATTTTTTGAATCAATAAAATCTGGTTTTCCATCACTTAAATCAGTTAAACTCTTTTTAGCTCATTGAGGTTTTGGCTATTGACTCAATTTGGTAGTCAAATCTTACCAGAACCAAAACTTTATATCATTATCTTTTTTCTTTGATGATGGAAACTTTTAAAAATATTCCTCCTAACCGGATCATTAGCTGTAATGAGCTTCTACGGGTTTGACATTTTTTGCACAGAGAAGCTAAACGAGCAAAGCTGCTAATGAGTTTGTATGGAGTGTTTCTGGGGCCAGAATACAACAGGTTAGGCTTGAAGGATGGAGATTTTGCTGCATGTGTGGCTCTGTGGTCATCGTCGACTGGTCGGTTCGATAGCTGCTCTGCTTTCAGTTTCAGGTCATTTCACCCTCTGACCCACTCAGCAATTCAAGCACCAATTTGAAAATATCATTGACCGCTGTGTGATGTGTGTGTTTTGTGGGGGAGGGATGTTAGCACTGAGTAAAGCATTAAATCAGAGCAGTGCACAATTCCAGCACATATATTTGCAGTGCCGGTGCTTTTATTATCACGCATGCTACAATTTTACGACAGAAAAGGTTCAAATCTTGCTATTTGTTTACAAAAAAATTAAATGTACTTAATATGAGACACTTGTAATGTCAGAGCCTCTTATTCTGTTGTACATATTTTGTAATTTCTTGCTTTCGAGACAATGAGTCGATGCAATCAGCTGGTTTACCTTAGATTGAAAACTGAACCAATCTGATGGATGATCTGGTTGAATCGCCTCAGTAAAGTGTCTTGAGATGACATGTGTTGTGAATTGGCTCCATATAAATAAACTGAATTGAATTATTGTTAGTTAGTAGGTGAACTTTGTTCATACATCACCTTTTACATAAAGTGCTTTACAATGAAAAGAAGCATAAAAAACTGTGACAAAAGCATAGAATAAGAACAGCATTAAGTTTAAGTCCATTTTGAATAAATGGGTCTTCTACCGACGAAATCAAGAATGGGAGACTTTCCACATCTAGAGTCCACAGCTCTAATGGTGCGTTTACACCAAATGCAATTTTCCTGCCTGGAGCAGATGACCTACAGTAGGAGCCATTCAATATTTTCCGCCTTTCCTTGATGGGGCCTCTGGCTGGTCCTTGGCTGGTCCCCTACTATTCCTTTTTAAACATCAATAATTGGCAGATATATCTTCCAGGATATATCCGCCTCCTCTGAGGCCTTTCTTTTCTTCTCATACACTTCATAGACACTTTTTCTTTTACGACCCTTGGGCGTTTTCAAAGAACCGCGGTGAGAAAGGTGAGCTTCAATGACTGTCTGAAACCGTAGCTCACCACAGATATATGCCTGATAGTGCGCATGTGCAGAATAAGATAGCTAACTGGACGAGCAAGTAGGACGGCCTTACGTAAACATATCACCAGAACGATTGACAATTAGGAGGACCGCTTATTTACATCATCCACCCGGAAAGATCGTGCTCTATACCTTTAAGTTCTGCCAAGTTTATTTGTGGGACAATGCAGAGAAGCTAAACCTGGGGTCATGATTTTATCTAAAGCTCAGACCCACATGCAGTGAAGCCAAACAGAGAGACACAGAGTAAAGGTTTGAACGGGTTTTATTGAAAGGTATTTAGAGTTCGGTGCAGAGTTCCTCCGAACTCTACTCGGCCGGAAAACTGAAAGACGAGGGGAAGACAGACTGTTACTTCAGTCTGTGTGTTGGTCTTCCAGGGTTTGTTTGATTCGGTGGAGGGTGGAACAGGGTTTACCCAGAACTCGGACGGAGTTGAATGATGCAGCCGCTGGTTGCAACTCAGTTTTCCTGTGGTACTTGAACGGCTCGTGGTGAAGATGACTTCCTTACTCAGAGAGAGATCTCAGCATGCTCAAAGGTGGCTGGATCCAAATCTCCTGTTTGGAATCCGTCGCTCAGTGTAAGACTCAGATTGATCCCACTTGGGAGAAGGCGATCCGAAAAGGTCCAGTTTGCAGGAAGGACTTCCTGCCGAAAGGCAAAGAACAAACAAAGTTGAGACTCAGGGAGAAACAAGCGCTCAGTTAAACTCAATGTGAAACTCAAAATGCAAAACTCAGATTAGACTCAGCATAAACAAGGCTTGGCTAGAGTACCCCAAACTGACAAACACTCTGGCGTCGAAGTAGTGGCAACCAGCAGCTTAACAGCAGTTCGGTG
>NW_015151619.1:104879-107685 GCF_000732505.1 Cyprinodon variegatus
CCGGAAATAAAAGATTGTCCTCTATATCTTTAAAGATATATATCCATTCGCATATATATTACTTGATATAACATCACTGGACTACAGCATAACACACAGGAATCACTCAGGAAGTAAGGAGAGCTGCTGAAGTAGTATCTGAAGGACACAAAACAGGTTCTTCTAAAGACCAGAAAACTTTAAGCAATCAAGAAAATTAGCAATGTTCACAGGTATGCCATAAAAAGCAGTGGAGCATAGTATGTTAAACATTTTTAAAGCTTTAATTCCCAATAGTAGGGTGACCAGACGTCGCCGATTTCAGGGGACAGTCCCCGTTCTGGACCACCTGTCCCTCACTAAAGCTGTCCCTGGAAATGTCCCTGATTTTACGGTTTTATGAATGAGTGGGAAATGTTGCATGTAGACGGGTTATTACGGTAGAAAGGGCGCTTAAGCATGTGGCGTGCAGAAACAGCTGTTAGCTAGCTGGTTGGCAGCTGTGAAGGTATAGATGAGGAGCACAGCACTACACCGCAGCACTACACAGACCGCCTACACAAATCAAAGCCTATAGCCTCCGCGGTTCCTCCTGTCTTGCTCTGCTCTGACTTCCTCGGAGCTCAAGGAGAGCATGCACAACTTTATTAATTATTATTATTAAGTTCATAGGAGCAAAACATACGGAAATTAACACTTAATTTAATGACATATTAAAACTCATCATCAGCATCCATCTTATGTTTCTGGACAAACATTTCCTTTCGTTGTGATTCTTTGTAACATGAATAATTAGCATCATCCAACATTGGTTTGTTCTCTACCTCCAAACTCAGCATCTCTTCCTCCATGAAGCCTGCAATAAGAAAAGTTTGTTTTGAAGTTGTGAGATGCGCTCTTGGAAGCTGTGACAGGATTTAATAAAACTTTTAAGCCTCTTAGTGTAAAATAAATATTTTGATGGAGATGAAAAATCTGCTTCTCAATATGTTGAAATACCAATAGTTTGCATCCAATCATTTAAAAAAAAAAGGTCTTTTGTCAGTTTTTGGAAATATATAAGAATTATGCTCTAATTTGTCAGTTACTGATCTGTCGTTACGATTGTTTGTTTGTATTATGTCTGTTTGAGATTCATGTAAGATTGATAGAAGAGGAAGAAGGTTAGAAGACTGATAGAAAGAAGATTGAATGAGAGCAGAAACAGAGAGCAGGTAGATGTCAGCTAGAAATAGAAGATGGAGAGGGAAGAAGACAGAGAAGATGAATGACCAGATGGCACCAATAAACACTATTGATTAATAAATTTTATTAATCTTATGAAATAGGAAAGGCACATCCCTGGATTTTACACAGTTTTATTGTTTAAATATTAATAAATATGTAAAAATGGATGAAAGCATCACCGTCCCCGTTTCCTAATTTAATTCTGATTATATGTATTTCTTTTTATCTACGAGCTGAAAATGTCCCCAGATTAAATTTCAGAAATCTGGTCACCTTAGCCTATGGATATATTTAGAGAGAGAATATTTCTACGTACCATAACATTAAAATTTTTATAAGGTATATTATCATAGAAATCAGATAGGACATAAGGCTGATGGTACATAAGGGTACCAGAGTAAAGAAGCAAAGGAGTACAACCATATTTATTTGTTTCTTTGAGAAATATTCTGTAAAATCATTTGATATTTTCTTCTTATTATACAAATTTGTAAGGCTTTGTGTTCGTTGATAACATATTTATCTGTACTTATCTCAGTAATTGCAACTCAACGTACCACAAAGCCTTAAATCAGTTTGGATTTGCTGACTATTTTTGGAAAGGATTTCCGTTTATCATCATCAAATGGTCTGAATAAAACCTGTTACCGGTATTCATGCACCTGGCATGATAGCCTGACCTGTCTTTGTTAATACAACAGAAAGCTGAGATAGCCAGGGCAGAATTCAGACAGCCAAATCGCGCTCTCCCCCTCTCCTTTCTGTCTCTACGCTTTTGTTTATCACAATGCATCTCCGTGGGGAACAGACATGGTAGACAGAATGTGTTCCAGATACTGTTGCTCCCAGTCTCAGCTATGATAATGCACTTTAAACAACCATCAGCTCTTAGAATGCAAATTAAGTAAAGTAACGACGAGTAAAAAAAATACAAAGCTTTTTGTGCATTAAAAACAAGCCTTAAAGGCACACAAATCTGCAAACACAAGACTATAAAGGAGCCCATTTTCATTGTTGTTGGGCTTCTCACCAAAACCTTTTCTGTTCTCATAGCTTGAAATGTCTCAGTGCTGATTGTGTTGGAGTCGCAGAGAAAGCAAGCAGTTACTGAGGAGGATGGTTGAATTCTGCCTCATCTGTTCTGCAATGTAAATAAATGTTATTTTTCACGTACAGTGAATCATAAATGGTTCAAATTCTTAGAACCTCATGTTAGTTCAAATCACTGTACTGTCCAACCTGCTTCTCAGTTACACATTCATGCAATTCTTTCAATAATGCAAAGCATTTGCTCATCATTTGCAGATCTTCACGGCAATAAGATTAAAGCATAAAGAAAAAATAACAAAACTACAGTGCTTTACTTTTTGATTCTATATTAACATTCATCATGGATGAAATCACTCCTGCCAGCAGTTATAGTGGAGCTGATAAGCCTGAAATAGGCTTAAAGAAGACTATCTGGTGAAGTGGGGAAAAAAATGTAATTAGCCTGTTTTAACTAAAGCACAAATTTGCAGAGAGGTTATAAATGATCCATGGTGTCTCAATGCACAGTGTCACTCAGGAAAAGAAGTCAAATAATTGGCACAGTGAGGAA
>NW_015151619.1:108535-110428 GCF_000732505.1 Cyprinodon variegatus
GGAACCACTAGTAAACCTGCAGATTGAGAGCGAAGTGCTCTGTTAGGAACATAAGGAACAATCAGATCTCTGATATCAGATGGAGATTTTCCATACATCTGGATTATAGAGAAGTGTTGAAATTCTAAAATCTTTTGACAAAGTAAAACATTCAGGCCAGGCTCTTTCAGCGCCAAAAGTAATCTTTAAGACCACAATTCAACATACTATGTTTGGCCTTAAAGATGTCAAATTTGGAGGTCTCTCACCCACTCAAAGTCGTTCTATCTATTCGCTCTGACTTTTCTAAAATCTTCCCTGGTATAAAAACATACCCAGCTTCTAAGAATCCTGCGTCCAGTCCTCATGCTGATACAAATCAATTCCACGGATCCTAGAGATATTTTTTCAAGATACACCTCTATAACAGAATCCAGCTTGTCTCTGTAGAGTCCACCACTTTTCTCTGACATTACTCAATTTTTCAAGCACCTAACATCTCTATCTCTCACAGCATGGCTTTAAAATCAGCAATGTAAACAAACGTTGTTCCCTGGGGTAATGAAGAGCCTTTGGAGCCCCTTAATAACAAAGCCAGGTGAGCAGAAGGCCAAGAGAGAAAGATCAGGGTGGCATTATGACCTGTAGATACTTTTCGTTAGAAAAAATACACTTCATCTGGTGAAAAAGACAAAAAAAAAAAAAACAGTGTTTAATACTGTGCAAGTTTATTCTATTAAAAACTCTGAAGATTATATTTCTGCATCACAGCTCTAAGCATCCGTCCAAATCAACTAAAGTTTGACTTCTGTGGAGAAATACAGAAGTTTTCTACATAACTAATTGGAAGCAGATCCCATTTTACACATATATCTCATGTGAAATGGCTCATGAAAACTTTGAGGCAGTAAGGCAGTGTGGCATAATCTAAATGCTGATTTATACTCAGAAACCAGGTTGTTGGCGTGGCTGTCGCAGTTAACCCAGCTATGTCCTGCCCCTTCCGCAGACACTCTGATGCACCTCTCCAAAATTGTAGGTGACCGCAGACAGGAGGCCTCTGATTGGTCAAATCAACATCTGCTCTACACTATACATATTTCCTGTTTGGTACCTTACCGGCTTGTTTTGTTTGTATGACCGCTATCATGGAAAACGATTCGTGAAGATGGACCAGCTAGAAGAGTGATGTGTGCAAGAACGCCGGGACCTTTTTCCACCTGGATCCCCGCTCTTTTTCGCCCGCCTCGGCCGTATCTAGACCCACAGCTAGTTCCTGATTGTCCCTCTAGCGTTGTAGCGTGTAATAACAGCACAGACCACGCTTCGGAATTGAGCATAAATTAAAAATATCTGTGACAGGCTCACCACTGCACACTGCTGCAGGAGGATAACCAGTCCTTGAGGCTACGTTCAAACAGAAGCCTGAAGTGACCCAAATCAGATGTTTTTGCCCACATGCAACCTGTATCTGATCTTTTCATGACAGTCTGAACAACTCAGATCAGATTTTTTCCAATGCGACCCAGGCCACCTCGCTCTGTGGTCCTTATTCCGATACGTATATGATCGGCCAGGTCGCACTTGAACGACATTAATAGCGATGAAGGTCACTATTCTGAGTCTTGCTATGAAGAAGAGGCAAGAAAAAACAACAACCATGGTGGACGATGATGCGTAGAATAGTATTTATGTTTAACCATCTTGTGTTTTTATGGTTGGGAAAGATCGCTACATGCGCTCCAGCACTACCATCTATGTTTACTTCCATAAACACAGAGCATGCTTGCTTGTGACGTCATTGCTTCCTCTACTGAGCATGCGGGACACTTTCGTATGAATGCAATCACCTGGTTTTCCTTAGACAGAAAACATTGAATCAATCTGACTGGATGATCTGGTTGAACGGTAAAT
>NW_015151619.1:113844-116215 GCF_000732505.1 Cyprinodon variegatus
CTTGCTGACCAGACTTTTCCTTTAAAACCAGCTTTCAGATGCTGAAATGTTACTCCGGAGGCTGCTTTTGTCACTATAGTGTTTCCTTTAAGGTATGGGGTATGAAGAATTATTTTTTTGCCCAACTTAAGATTTGTAACTATGACACAAAAATGGAAATGTGGCTTCTTTAGGTCAAAGCTTCAGTGTGATTTTATATCACAGGTATAATAAAGCAAAGCATTTGTTTTCCTGATTGTGATTTCTTTATAGTGAGATAATCTAAAACTGCTGTGATCTCTTTGCAAACTTTATCAGAAAGGTCATGCTGAGCTGCATATCTGGTTCATTTAAATTCAAGATAATTGAGGTTAGATACTCATGAAGATTTAATGGAACATATGAAAAGCTTGATTGGCTAAAAAAAATAAGATCATCTGGTAATGTGAAAGGTACGTCTATCCGTCCTACAGCAAAGCAAAAGAAAAGTAAAGATCAGTAAAGATTAGATTTTACATGATGAAGTATCCGACAGTAATAAGGTGTTTCAAGTCATGCATCAACATCTGTTCTATGACACTTGCAAACTAAATTATTGTAGATAATTCGCCGATGCCTGAATTCCAGTGTTTCAGAGGTGTTCTAAAAGCCCCTGTTCATACAAGTTAAGTGTTTGAAAAGCTCAAAGTGTGTAGTTTATAATAGAGGATGTATTTGCCCCAGTTTGGTGATGCCTTCAGGACAATGAAGCATGAAATGGTGTTTGGTTTTCAAATGACTACCTGGGAACAACTCCTGGATGACGCATCCCAAAAGGATTATTACTTGTTCTTTTGAACGGGGGATTTCAACTGCATACAGCTAAGCAATAAAATGAGCATCTTCCAAAACCACCGTTCTCATCAGGGGAACCATCTGTCTCAGTTGAATCACCTTCTCTGTAGGCGTTTGCTTGTTTCATACGTAGAGGCTTGTTTAAATGCAGGTTGGTTGTTGCAGGCTTCTGAAAACTTGACAACAGGGTTGATAAACCTAATGTCAGGGTTGGTTCAGAGGTTTAAAGGAAAAGTCCGGTCAGAAAGGAAAAATCGATGGATTATTATCTATACCTAAAACCAGTATAGTTTGCAGTGATTTAATGAATTTAGTGTTAATCAGTAAAAACATAAAAATCATAATTTTCTTTGTGATCACTGAGTCTGGGAGCGGCCATTTTTGACCAAAAATAGTAACACCTCACTCCTGAAATCTTCTGGCAGTGACATCATGGTGCGGTAAGCCTAGCGCCATTCTCCCCACTTTACAAGCAAAATCAATGGGAGCTACTAGACACATCTGCAATCAACAACAATTATTGAAGATTTCCAGAGGACCTCACCATTGAAATTTAATGTTGAAGCCAACTTGAAGAGGTAGGATTTGCCATTGAACTTCTGGCCAGAGAAAAAACACGTAATATGTAGCCAACATTTGGAAGAAGAATGTTTTCAAGGTGACTTGGATAATAGCGCGTTGTGACAAACACCAGATACAGCACTGGGACTTGATCAACAGCCGATACCGCACCATGACGTCACAAACCAGCAGGTGGCAGTAGTGTTCTTTGACAAACATGGATGCCTCCAGTAAAGCACATTCAAATTAGGGTTGTCACGATACTAAACTTTTCAAATCGATACCGATTCTAAGGAAAATATTTGATACTCGATACCACAAGAATAAAAACAAAGACTCCAAAATTCAACAGAAATTTTCATTAATAATAGAAATACAATAGATAAATACAATAAACAATAAGAACAACATTTTGAGGTTGTTTGCTGTGCACAGTATTAAACAAGCTTGATTAAAAAAAAACGTACAAAATTAAAATTAAGTGTTTCTTCCTTGGCTATGCTTTACACACATAACAATGACACTAGCCAAACCGGTTAAGAAACAAAAATAATTCTCAACAGCTGCACCTCTTACAAAAAAAGTGTGAAACTGATAAGTGCACAGAATTATTCAATCACACAGTGTTCTGAAAGTGCATTGTCCTCTATTCTGCACTTTAGATGAATGACCACTGGTGGTAGTACTGTATCGATACTTTTGAAAATGAGTATTGTACCCGGATACAACTTTTCAGTATCGATACTTTTTTGAGTATCGATACTTTTGACAACCCTAATTCAAATGAAAATTACTCTTAATTAAAAACACTGATCATTTATTGAACAGTTTGTAATAATTTCATATTTGAAGTACTTTCAGAAGTTTGAATTCTGAATATGGCCGGACTTTTTCTTCGAAGGTTTCATGAGAATAATTTCATAATCATAACAACTACAAGATCAGATGTCAACTTTGAATTTATATTCAGTTTTTTTATGCTGTTGATGCTGATCCA
>NW_015151619.1:117690-120220 GCF_000732505.1 Cyprinodon variegatus
ATGATCTGGTTGAACTGTAAAGTGCCTTGAGATGACATGTGTTGTGAATTTGGCGCTATATAAATAAACTGAATTGAATTGAATTGAACTATTTAGCTTTTTTCTTGACTTGTTAACTTTTTTAAACTTAATTTACAGTAGGTAATGTATCATTCAAAGGCTGACCTTCAGAATCATAGACAGGTTTCAGGTTTTACAGGCCAACAATGGAACCAAACGACCCGCTCATCGGTTCAATTTGCATGTTTCCAAGCAATACAAGGCCTTGTCTATATAAAGCCTTAACTCACTGCCGACCCAGACATTTGAACTGAGAAAGCTTCCTGGTGAGGGAGCGAAACGTCTTCAAACCTTGAAAACCAAGTCCAGTGGATGTTTTTCTTTTTCTAAACTTTTACATAATAGCTTGATATAGATCTTGTGCTTCTAGAGCTCAGTGAGGGATGCAAGGACTCCATTTGTATGGGGTATGCAAGTGAGTAACAGAAACATACTATAAAGGGTTAATGGTGGACAATTCTGGGCGAACGCTGCAACCCACCCTTCACAAGTTCGGGGAGTTCAACATGTGAAATTGTCGTGGTCTGATATCTTGTAGTGTTTTGTTTCCACTGAGCCAAGCCAGATCAAATCAGATGGTGAAGTTTGAAATTCTGAGCTTTTGCATTTTGATGCTGTGCGTCAATGAATCAGAGAAGCTGATCCAGGAGCTTCCTCTGATCCGAGCCGTGATCTCTGCTCCTCCATTAAACAAGGAAAAATTAGCATGAATGTATATACATAGGGATACACTTTGCTAAGTTTACATGAAAAGCCACGAGAATGTATCTTTCCCCCACATATAAAGAGAGGTGAGAGTGCTATGATTGCTTCACTAAAACATTTCGTAACTGGACTATGGTGAAAAACGGCTCATAATTCAAGCCTACAAACTAAAATGTCAAAACATGGCTGCCAAAAATATGTGTTTTTATATCCTGGCAGTTGCAGTTCTGACTACCTAAAAAGAACTTTGTATTCACTTCCAGCTGCTACAAACGGCAGCATCCCAGAGTAATCGTCTGTCTTAGGGAGCTGTCACTGGGGATGTTCAGTACGTCAGGGCGTGCACTGCAGGGGTCTGCCTCTCGAAACAATATTTAAAGGTACGATCGGATTCCTGGAAAAATGACAGCTGATGTTTTAAGTTCATCTTCACAACATCTCACTTCATTGCTCCATGGATTCAATCCGGAAAGGAGAACATCTCTTCACTAAACACTAGTCAGCATTGGAACATACTGTACCTTCTCCTTGACTTCTCCACGTCTCCCTTTACTATATGTTTTATTCAGCTTATGAAATTTGTATTTTTTCCCTACCTACTAAACCTATCATTGACGCTAATCTCATGTCCTTGTTGCCATTTTTTTTGCATTTGTTTTGTAGCTCAAAAATATAGTAGGTAGACATCTACAGTAGAACATGGTTCAGTTGCAAAAAATATACTTTCTTAGCTAGGCAAACACATGTGGTCCCACTCTGCCAGCAGACAGAAGGAGCAACCTTTGAAGGCAGGGTACAGGTTGGTAAGGATTCCTAAATGGCCGGTCTGTCGAGCCCAACCAGTCAATGGTCGATGATTGGTATCCTTTTCTTTAACCAATGAAACACAGAGTCATTGCTGTATGTAGCCACCCATTGCGGTTGCAGGCGGTTCAGAGCATCATCTCACTGTGTCAATCTGATAAATTGTTTATTAATTGGGGAAATGGACGTTTCCTTCTAACATTAAAAGTACAGAAGCAAAGAAGGTGAGATAAAATATATATTTTGCTTCTTTTTTTGAAACCCAGTCTTTTACTGGTGAGAAACCTTAAACAACACCCTAATAATTAGTGGGCGGGGAAAAGACGATATATTGATATATCATTAATTTTTTGGCAGCCTAATATAATATTGATAAAAAAAAAAGCTTTATCTAAAACAAAGAGGAAAAATGCGCTACCTCTGTGCTGTGGAGTCCTTTCTCTGTGCATTGCAACACCATTTCTATAGTTTAGGCAGGACTGACTCAAACAAGAAACAGCTTGGATTCTGATGAACATTTACAGCACTTGCTTTCCCATCTATACATTCCATTTTGATAGCTGGAAAAAATATAAAAATATGTATTGATGTTGCAATATTGTGATAATATTGTATCGTGACCCAAATGTCGTGACACCTATCGTATCTCAACACACATGCCTATATTCACCCCTACTAATCATGTAACGTATGGTTTCAAAACAACAACATTCAGGAGCCACCATAACCTTGACTGCAAGTTAAATTCCCACAGCATATGTGCATTTACAAACATACGAGAATTTATCTTGTCCTGCTCCCAATCTGCTAGCCTCGTGAGACCATCCTGATCTTGCAAGCTTTCAAAATTTCACTTGGTAATCTGTCAGGAGACTCTCCATTGAAGAAAATTTGGAGCCGTTCACCAAACTAACGTCCAATCAGCGTTGGCTGTGAGGCGGGTTGAGGTGTGAAGCAACGA
>NW_015151619.1:121834-123888 GCF_000732505.1 Cyprinodon variegatus
AAAAGGATATTTTTTTTTTTTTTATAGAAATTTTCTGAATTTTGGGACAATATGGTCTGATAAAGAATACATTTATATACATGTTTAAGATTACTTCAAAAATGACTTCCCTAAACTTTAAATCCCTTCAGACTGTCCTGAACTATTTTATGTCCACTTTTTTCTCATGTGTGTCTGACCACAGACACACATGAGACATGCATACAGCAAACTGAGCCATGATCAAGTGAAACAGTGCAGCAGTGATACAGTGTGGGGGAAAAAACATGGTGCAAAAAAATTGTTGTTATGGTCAGTTTGATGCAGAGACTGTGACATGATTTTGAGTTTTTTCTAACAGGTAAGCAGTCTAATGGAGGTGGGGAAGAAGCTATTGCAGAACCTGCTGGACCTGCATTGAATGAGCAGCAGGGAGAACAGTCCCTGTTGGGGTCGTGAGGGGTTATTGATAATGTTATGGGCTCAGGACACGCAGCCCTGGAATTAAATGTCTTTCAGACATTGTGGAGCTAAACCCGAGTGCTAAAGGTTATCAGTCCGGTTTGCAAGGCAGCGACCAGCCCAGTCCCTTACATATTTTCTTGGTGTTATCTCAGGGGAGGATGAGGTCTGATCATCCTGAAATGAAATGCTGTTAACAGGAAGTAACCTTATATAAATGCTCTGAACTTCCACATAAATGCATTTATTTATGTTTTTTCTCCCACAATGTTTACATTTGATCACTGCTGCACTTTATGAAATCGGGATGTTCATTTACTGGATGGAAAGCTGTACCATAAGACATTTTGTTTCGTATATACTCTGTATACATCCATCCATCCATCTTCTAACACGCTTATCCCAAGAGGGGTGCTGGTGCTGGTGTCTATCTCCAGCTGTCTATGGGTGAGAGGCGGAGTCCCCCCTGGACAGGTCGCCAGTCCATCGCAGTACTCTGTATACAAAATAACAATAAAAGTTGCGTAAGGAATCAGAACCTGCATGAGTCACAGTTATTAAACATTCCTCAGAACACTGGTTATTCAACTAATTATTATTCACACAAACTCACAGGAAAGTTAATAGTCCAGCAATGTTCAGTTAAGTATTTGTCTAAGTTTGGAAAAAGGGCTGACAGTTAAATTATTAACAGCCAAATATTTCCTCAGATTCTGGAGTCACTCACAAGTCATTTAATATTTGAGGCCTTTCAGGGTTCGGGACAGAATGCACAGTTGAAAGCGTGTACGGTGGTTGAAACCTATTTTTAAATCCAGCTGAACTTAATGAAGCCAGTGTTGCAGAACCCTCCTCCTTTAGATGCCTCAGAGTGAAAACATTGACAGGTTATCGCTTGGCTGCCTTAGCTCTTTACTCTTTTAGAAATAATCAGTCACAAAAATACTGATAACAGAGCAAGTTATTAAGCACGACGAAATGAGCATTCATTATTTTAACTTTAGAGGTATCAGAAAAGTTCAATCTTTAACCTCACTGTTGGTTTTGTTTCTAAAGGTTTCAGAGTGAATGAGAGTTAAGATCAAAAACAGTTATTTACATTCAATTAAATTCACGCCAATTCACAACACTGTGTGTTCACCAGATCATACAATCAAACTGATTCAAAGTTTTCTATCTCACAAAAACAAGTTGATTGCATCGACTCATTGACTGGAAGGCAATCCCTCACACTAAGCATGCTTGTAGCGACAGTGGAGAGGAAAAACTCCCTTTTACCTGGAAGAAACCTCCAGTAGAACAAGGCTCAGTGTGAGCGGCCACCTGCCGAGGCCGACTGGGGTTCAAGGAGACAGAAGCAGAGATAAAAAAGAAACAGAGATATAAAAAGGTTACTGTGAAAGGCGGCCGTGTCCAGGAAACACACAGCCAGGTAGACGAGCTCAGAGCCAGCTCCCATGTCAGAGAAATTCAATTCAATTCAATTCAGTTTATTTCTATAGCGCCAAATTCACAACACATGTCATCTCAAGGCACTTTACAGTTCAACCAGATCATACAGTCAAATTGATACAAAGTTTTCTATCTAAGGAAAACCAGGAAAAATTAGGATT
>NW_015151619.1:126143-129188 GCF_000732505.1 Cyprinodon variegatus
GACAAGCAATGATCTGGCACCGAAGGCTCAGGCTGAACTGAATAGAAACCAGAGGAAACAGGTTAGAGGAATAAATTATGATGGAGGCAGGGAGGGAAAAACGACAGGAGAGAGGAATTACTAATTAAGGGAGAGCAAACAGGCCAGATCATGACATTTTACAGCTGATCTTAGACTTATATTTCATGCTAGGAGTTCCACACTCGCTCAACTCAATTGCTTTGGCTTGTTAAACAATTATAGGGATAATCAGTGATGTAATCTGGGTCACATGATTTTGTAAAATTAGATATAAACAGAAAGGCTATATTTACTAACAAATCTAGAAAAAAAACTGGATTAAAAGATAAATATAACAAATAGAACGCCAGCAGGAGACTGTAATCTGTCATAATCAGGAGTTATGCAACCAGAATGAGTTACCGGCCTGAGTTTTCTTTATTTGTGTAAAGAAAGGATTTTTTTTTTCTCAGCGTTTAGATCAATGCGGCATTTGTCTTATCATTACGTCTCAGTTTTGTGCAGCTCTTTTCATGTGCTGTGTGCTAATTCTCCAGACTGAACGGTTTGTTAGAAAGCAAGCAGAGTGATTCTGCTGATCATTCCTTTCCGTCTGACGGCTGCTATTGCTGAGCTCAGTTGACAAAGCGATTTTAATGAGATCCAAAGGTTTGAAATAGGATCTCAAGTTTTTTTTATGTACCTTTTGATTGACAGTCTCTTGAGAAAGCCAAATGGGCCACAACAGCCCTTTTCACAGCTCTAAATGCCATTTCTCTCAAACAGAGCAAAAAAGCCTAACTGTCATTTGTCATCAGCTCAGCTATTGTTTTTCTTCCGTTCCACTAAACTGTGCTTAACTTATTGATAAAAACTCAACTTCAATCTAACCTCAAAGCTGCAAGCCGTCCATCATAAGGCTGCGCAGCATCTGGGCCCTGATTATTCATCTGATGACTGTAGCTGGTTAGTCATGTACCACAGCGACGTGATTAATTGACACACGCCTCGCAATTCTTTTCGTGCATCCTGAAGCTTATAAATGGGTCCGCCTCAACAGGAAAAACTAATCTTACATTGGGTAAACTTAATTTTGGCGCTACAAATATCACAGAGAATGTGGCGACATTCATCTTTTTATCATCTAATGATGTTTCAGCATCATTTGTTTTGTTTCCACAGCATATTATAGTATTAAAACCACATTAAAAGCTCATTTTGACTCCATCTAAACAACCTCTCCATCCGCTGCTGTCTGCAGCTATGTGTCCCTCTGATTAGATATCATGGTTAAGGTGGTTCAAAGGCAGAAATATTGCTATAAATAAGGTAATTGGGATAAGTGTAACAGCAAAACAAAGCCGGGGTAAATGCAAATGCACTCACACTGGAGACCAATTAAGGACAAAGCGTTGTCAGCCACCATTGGCTTTCTGAGAAAAATACTGTCAGCACTATAAAGCAAATGAGACCACGGATGTAGCGTTCAGGAAACAAACTGTCATAAGCTTCCTGACAGGGTCGACTCATCCAGAATGGGATACTGAGGTGATTCTATGCATTTTCCTTTTTTTTAAATCATAAACTTTTGGAAAGGAAATTATCTGTATGAGTTAATGCTTCCTTCCTTTAAAAAAAATTAAGTTTTAAGAAATAACAGATTGTGGATAATCATAGAAAAAAATCACATCTTTAATCTCTATTATAAACAATAAAGCTTAAATAATTATGTTTAAAAATGTGACAATGAAAAGTCTAAAATCTTGAGTTTAGACTTTTATTTGTTAAATTTTTGTCTAGAAAAGGGAAATATGCAGAGATTTAAAAACTCTGGATTTATAAAGAAGAAATCATATATTTCATTAGATCTGCTTATTAGTTGCAACTGGAAGGGATGTGAAATTTTTCAGGAAGAAGATTAAATGTTAATGAAGGAAAAATAGGATGAGACTGCCCTGCTTTTCTAAATGTTTTTCTGTAAGCTGAATCAAACTACTTTGCAAAAAAAAAAACATGTTTCCAGAAATACCATATTATCAGGGGGATATTTTTCTCAGAAATGATTTCAAGCTATTTCTTGCCAGGGTCAAATGATTTAACAGCATTTAATTACCATTATGTTAAAGAAGACATTTCTGTCTAATGTTAATATTGAAAATCATAATCAGACATAAATGGTTAGAGCCTTACACTATTAGAAACAAAGAATGTCTATTAACTAGATAAAATCAGTATGTTTTTTTATGAAAGTGTGATTTGAGTTCAAATCATTGTCAAACTTTTAACTCTGCAGACATGGAATACATTCACAGCAACCTTTATTCAAAATATAAGAATTTATTAGCAAAAATCATTCAACTCAAAATCTAATTTATTTCAGTTAAAAACTCTTAATAAACTAGTGAAACTTAACTTTAGCCACTTTGTAGGAAGAAAAAGTAAATAAAAAAAGTTAACTATCGGAATTAAAAACATTATGTCAGTCTGGTGTGGATTCTGTTTGGAAATCAAAGTTTATTTAGAGGATTTTAAAAGCTTTTAATTTATTTAGAGCAGTCGGATGTATTCAAACAAATTCACAATGCAAATCCAAGAGAAAAAAAATTGTAAAAACAAATTTGACTAAACTAGTTGCCTACTCAGAATTAAATAACTTTAAATCATTTATTCTCGACCTTCTACAATTTTTCCCGAGGGAATAATTTGTTGTATAGAGTGGTAAATAGTTAGCTTTTGTACTAGAGACTGACACAGGAGTGGATTTTCACTCTTCTCCCGTCCCACTCCCACAGAAAAAAATGGTGTCCTGTCCCGATCCCGGGCCAGAGTAGAAATCTAAATCCTGTCCCATCCCACTCCTGGTGAAATTACTTCCGCTCCCATTCAGAATGACTCCCGCTCCTGCACCACTCCCATTCTTGTTGTTTTTGAGCGCGGGTGAAAAACTCAGAGCGGAAGCACTGTTGGTTTTTGGGTGGTGTAGTTTTTTGACTCGCATTATAGTGTAGGCTTGTCGCTACCCGATCCGTACCGGTAGCACGATCC
>NW_015151619.1:129756-131155 GCF_000732505.1 Cyprinodon variegatus
GAGTTGAAAAGTTTAGTATCGTGACAACCCTAGTTACTAATAATGACTCCCATCCCACGGGAATCCCACAGGAATCCCGTGACCCGTGGGATTCCCGAAAAAATGTCAGTCTCTATTTTGTACCTCTGCTCCTTGCTGTATGTCTGCTTCTGTCTCCTTGAACCCAAGTTGTCCGCTGCAGATGGCCGCTCACCCTGAGCCTGGTACTAGTGGAGGTTTCTTAATGTTAAAAGGAAGTATTTCCTCTCCACTGTTGCTACAAGCATGCTTAGTGTGGGGAATTGCAGAAGAGTCGAGAAAATGCAAACAAAGGTCGACCAATATGTGTCAGTGACTGGATGGAACCAAATGGTTTTCTTTACCAGTCTGACAGTATTGTCTCTAGAAGTGCTATGAGATGACGTGTTGGTGCTACAGTATATGAAAAAGACTGAATTTAATGGAACCATATCAATGTAAGTGACAGTTAAATTCATCATATCAGTTCTATTTCAATTCAGTATATTTACATAGAATCAATTCACGTCACATGCCATGTCAAAGCTCTTTATAGACACACAATTCATCCAGAATTTACAATCCAATGGGAATTGCATCCTGACAGACTTTGTGAAATCTGCAAACATCATATCACTGTGCAAATGAACTGATATTACATTGCATTCTGATAAATCTGGTGGTTTGCACCTTATCAAGCTAAGATCAGGAAGAATTTAAGCTTTCACATTCAGATTAGAATGATCAGGAACCACTTCAAGCTCAGATCTGCGTTGCCAGAGAGGTAGAATTAGTGACAGCCTTATAGCACTGAAGTTAGACTGACTGGGGTTTTGATATTTATCAAAATAATTCACATAGCAAACATAGATTTGCTTTTAACAAATGAATTTGAGACTAAATAGATTGACACTACAGGAACATCTGTTTTCTTTCGCTACAAAAGTTTGTTTAATAGACACTAAATGATGCTTCTGTCAAACAAAACATTTAAAACATATTTTAACAGTGAAAAGAGGCTGAATCGAATATAAACCTGATCGGGATAAACCAAATCCAGTACACTAGAAGCTTACATGTACATGTACTGGTTTTAAAAAAGTTAAAAAACCAAGGGTTGTCCGTTTCCAAGAGGAACGTCTGCTCAGGTTGCTAAAAACAGGCAGAGAAGATGAAAAATAGATTATTATTTTGGAAACCAAAGAGAACAAATCCTGGCGTTTTGTGGAGTAATGAGGAGGTGAAGGTCCTAAACTACATTTAAAGGAGAAGTCTGGTCAACAAGGAATAATCATTGGATCATTATTTATACCTAAACAATCACGTTGATTTCATTTCATTTTGTACTAATTTAATCAGTACAAAAAAAATTAAAAATAACTTGCGGTTATTGCGGTAAGCC
>NW_015151619.1:132513-133802 GCF_000732505.1 Cyprinodon variegatus
TACAGCACTGGGACTTGATCAACAGCCGATACGGCACCGTGACGTCCCACACCAGAAGGCGGCAGTAGTGTTCTTTCACAGACATCAATGTCTTCAATAAAGCACATTCAAATGAAAATTATTCTTAATTAAAAACACTTATCATTTACTGAACAGTATGTGATGATTTCATATATAAAGTACTTTCAGAAGTTTGAATTCTAAATATAACAGGACTTTTTCTTTATATTCCTTTAATTCTTCAGACTCCTGCTTGTTCTCTGGAATCTGGGAGAGTGACTCAGGTTAATAATCGTCCTCCATTAGATGTACATGGTCACTAACCTGAGTTTCCTTTCAGCAGAATTTGCTATGATAGACGCCCTAGCCACAGCTAGTCCGATGCTCCAGTTCTAAATAAACACTTTTTGACTAATCTCGCGTTTGTCTTGCCTGAATACTGGGTCCTTCTGTTCTGAATCGTGACACGGTGTTTTCTGAAGTTCAGAGTCATGTTAGAAAATCTTTAACACTTTCATGTTTCCTTTTTGGAATTTCTGTATTTTCCAATGCTGATTCAGTGACCATGGTGTTATTGTGCTTGAATGGCCAGAAAACTGAGGAGTTCTGCTAAAAGGAAGAAAAACTAATAAAACTTTAGATGACCAAAAGTCAATTCAAAGCAGTCTGTGCTTCCAATTCACCTCCCCAGAACCCTAGACAGCCTTTCTGCATTCCCTTCTGCATTAATGCCTTTATTTTCTTCTGTGTGTAAACAATTACTGTAGGCTCTACTTTTTAAAACAAGTGTCAATAAGTTTTTCATATCTCAATTTCCCGTGTGCCTATATAATGCAATGCAGCTAATGTTTGTTAAACAAAAAAAAAACAAAAAAATTTAATAAACCATTACTGATGCTTCATTCTTGTCATCAAATGACAAGATTGATCTATTTTAAATTCCTGCAGGAAAGTTTCAAGCTCATTTATCAGTCTCAGTGTATAACTGAATTACACCACTGAGTTAAACAGAATGAGTCTAATTATTACAGGAAGTCTTGCTTATCAGTCTGAAGAGAATCGTCTAATGGAAACAGACAAACATCCAAAGGGATATTGTTGCAGCATCTAAGGGTTTTTACTGTCTCAGTGCTTCGGGAAGGATCAATGGGGGACATAAAAAGTAGCATTGATGCCAGTTCACCGAAAATCTTCCTAAGATAGGTCTGGCAAGAGTAAAGATATTGGCCTTGAAAAAAGGAATATATATATATATATATATATATATATATATATATATACTTTCCTTT
>NW_015151619.1:136569-137951 GCF_000732505.1 Cyprinodon variegatus
ATTTTATGACTTTTTCTCGTAATTTTATGGCTTTATTTTCATAATATTACTTTGTCCTAGCCTGGCCCTAATACTCCTTCGTACTGCTATTATACATGGCATTCTAAGGTATTTTAGACTAAACATAGATGTTCGATCACCTTAGATAGATATCAGCCTGAAATGGAATAAAAGTTTAAAATGCATGGGCAGATTGTGCTGGAGTATAATATTCTTTACAAGTGTATCTTCCGTGCCCCTGGAAACACGAGGCAGATACTCAACAGTTGCTGGGCTTATTAGAATAATCAGTCTTCATTAACAGATGGTTGTAGCACTCTCTGTGGGATCAGAGAAGATGGGTGTCTCGCTACAGTATGTTCTTTAGACTTGCTCTGCTGCCCTTTCTGCACTAACAATTTCATCCGACTTATTTTCTCCTAAAGTATGTAAGTGAAGTTTAAGCTGAGTTTTAGTTTTGCAAGCTGTTTGACGTCCCCCTGCTTCATGCATACCTTAATAAAAATAAACTAAGCAGAAGAAAATGTTTATATGCTGCTAAAACCATGCTGAATCCTTCAATCTATTTTAAAAAAGTAAGTGTAAAGCTCCTCCTACAGGTTGGAATGATTTTTTCAGGGGTCTATAATTGCATAAAACCAGCTTAAGCACCCCAGGTTTGTTTTTGTTGGGTTGAAGGGGAAGACGGGGGGTATGTGTAAATGCTTACATACAGGCTTGTGTGCGTAAATGCTGCTGTGTGCTGTTTTTGAACCGAGCTGCTGGAGATGGCATTTTAGAATGCATGGCAGAGCGCTTTCCCTGTCTATGCTTTTCTTTTCCATTTTTTTCCCACCTTCTTCCTCCCACATGTAGGGTTGACTCCTGTCATGCTCGACTGCTCAGTCTTTTCGCGGGGCTCTGTGTGTATCTGTGTGTATCATGGGTATTTTGTGTGTATTGAATGTGGGGCTTATCTCATTTGGGCTCTAGCTGTCTATATATAGAGTCCTGGAAAAGTATTCCTCCCCCTTGACGGTTCTGACATTTTGTCACATTATAACCACAAACTTCTATGCATTTTTTTGCTGTTTTTTTTAGCAAGACTTAATACTAATAATTTAAGTTTATTGATCTCACATTGAAGAAATTTACCTCTGCATTTAACCCATCCCCTTGGGTAGCAGTGGGCTGCCATTGTGCGGCACCTGGGGAGCAGTGTGGGCTTAAGGGACCCACAGTGGCAGTCTGTGGGAGTGGGGCTCGAGCTCAGAAACTCTGGATTCCAAGCTCTATGCCCTAACCACTACTCCTTTACTCTCCTGACTTAAACAAAGTGGGTTTTATTTGTGAAATAAAGCAAGTATTAGCTTTAGGATAATTTACGATATTCAGGTGAGGTT
>NW_015151619.1:138961-141467 GCF_000732505.1 Cyprinodon variegatus
CCCCCCCCAGATCAGACTTCTACAGCAAGATGTTTATTTCTGTCTCTTGCAGTGGTTTTATTTATTTATTTTTTTCCTTTGTCAGATAAAGAGGTCCCCACAGTCCCCCCCTCTGTGGAGTCTCCAGCGGTGACGACGGCTGACACAAGGGAAGGCAGCATGAAAGGAAAAGCTTCCAGCATCGCAGTAGGAGGTTTACTACACTCAGTGCTGGCCCACAAAGGACGTCTCATGTCCAAGAAAGGGGACATCGTCCCCTCTGCGCTGCCCCAGAATCTGCTCCCTCTCCTGGGCAGAGGGCTCAGTGTCAGCTCCTTCCATGGAAGTAACCCCAAGGAGCATCAAAGCGGGGATTTACCAACGAGGGTAAAACCCCCAGAATCAGCTGTGACGTTGGAACAAGACAGGGATCCAAGTCAACCTCCTTCCACAGATTCACACTCTCAGCTGCCTGAAACATGGACAAACCCTCCTGAACCCGACGCTGAAATAACCACGGTGGGAACTAGACTAGATGTGGACACTGAGACACCTTCACCAGGTATGGCTTCAGTCTAAACCAACATTCTAATCTTTTTTTTTATCAAGCTTTAGAGACATTTTTTATGAATGTTTTCAGATGTTTTGTGTGCAGCCATTCCTGAGTTCTGTACTAATGCCGCCGTCCCTCCACAGTGCAGCTAATGTAGGAAGCTCAGGACTAATAACAGTTTTTGAAGTTAAATGAGATTTCTGTTTTTTGAAGTAATAGAAAGCTTGGTTTTCTGTGAACAGAATTCACTTTCATTTCCCCAGTTTTTATTTTTCATTGAAGTGGCCATTTGAATTTTCTTTAAAAGAATAACAATCAGCCAGCCGTGCATTTCCAAGGCCTCATATTATCACTTTCATTTTAGGCTCTTATTATCACATTTAAATAGCTAATTTTTTCATTTTCACATGCATCTGGTTGTCAAATTATCTGTTTTTTAATAAATGCTTTCAGCCTAATTGAAAAATCTGTTTTTATGCTTCACACAAATTGTGATTAATCTGTAATATTATAAACATCAATTTTAGTCTTAAATCTATAAAGATAAAGTTTAGGGATTGTTACTTTCCTTTTTGCAATGTATGATTTTATTACACATTTGAAGAAGCCAGGAGAATCTGTGATTTTCTCAAATTTGATATTTTCACTATATTTATCAAGATTTTATTTATTGTTTTAACTATCAGGACAAAATATATCTAGGAAGGAAGAGTTTAAATTCTATTCCAGATCCAAGAGGAAACTAGTGAAGAGAGGCCAAGATGGGAGAAATACTCTGGCTGCAGCATTTTGGATCAGCTGAAGGCTTTTAACTACAGTTTCTGGATTACATGATAGTAAAGAATTATAATAGTCAAGTCTTAAAGTAACAAATGCATGGACTAGTTTCTCAGCATCACCTGTGGATAAGATATTCCTAATTTTTGCAATATTCCACAGATGAAAGAGGGACGTTCTCGTTGATATGGGATTTAAATAAAAAGTCCTGATAAAAAATAACACACAGTGTTTTTACTTTATTATGTAAGATCTATTTAATCCCATCCAAATGAAGTGACTGACTAATCAGCTTCTTTTACACAGGCTCTGGTCCCAAGACAACACTGTTGGGACCAACCCATTGTGGTGGCTTTCAATGGTAGAATCTAAAAAATCCGGACACCTTCGGTCGATTATCTGATTGCCCCAGGACGGGAGAAGAAGCATTTATTTTAAAGATCAAATTGACATGCTGTCCTCAGTACACGCGCCGAACATTCTAACAGAACATATCTTGCTTTTTCTCCACTCTCATTCCAATCTGGGCATTTATATGGTTTCAATATTGCACTGTGTGGATGCACGTGCACGACTGGACGTTCTGGAGAACTTCCTGGAAGCTTCTTGGCCTGTGACCCGATTGCCTGCGAGTCAGCCCTTAAGACCCTGTTTTTGCCAAGATTTGTACGTGACTTCCAGCCTGCTTACTCTGTGTTACCAATTGAGCTTAAGGTCACAGTAACATAAGGCAACACAATTTGCTTCTATACCGTAACAGTAACTAGGTTACTTTTCTGGTAATTAACAATGTCACTAATTAGTTTGTAAAAAACAGTAAGGCGTTAGTTATTACTGCGCTTTAAACAGATGCATTATTCGTTACTTAACTGTATAAATAAGGACTAATTTCTTGGTCTAAGTCAAAGTGTCAGTAACCTGCACATGTAAGCGCATGAGGCGCATGCAACAGCGCTGGACAAGAAGTACTTTTTTTTAAAGTAATGCCCCTTTTACGCAACCTTTTAGAACTGTGCTGAGAACGTTTGTAAGATAATTCTTGTGTGTAAATGGAACTGAACTGAACTGGACTCGGTTTCGCCAGACACAACCGAACCGTGCTAAATCTAGTATTAGTTCATCAGTAGGGCTCGACACAGTTCGTTTGTGGCATGAGCAGACCGCGTCATCTCCTATTTTCATAGTCAGCTGACTCAT
>NW_015151619.1:143091-145818 GCF_000732505.1 Cyprinodon variegatus
ATTCGGGGACATTAAGATCTGTAGAGAAGTGCCATCTCTCGATCAGACCCTGTAATTCAGTGAAAGGGTAAAAAAATATGCAAGAGGGGGTCACTCCAGTGGCTGGGAGTTTGAGAGGATTTTGCTGGGAGTTGCAGGTAAGTAGGCGGCCATTCGGCTGGTGTTTGACTCGGACGGGCCATTTTGAATGGCTGCTACTGTAGTTTTTATGGTTCTGCCATTACAAAGCGGGAGATAGAAAATAAAGATAGAATCATAGCTAAGGAACCTCCAGTGTAAAGCTGTTTAAGATTCAAGGTTTCAAACTATGACATTACAAAGTCATTAAAGTACATATGTCAGCGTTTAGCACTAATCGGCATTTACAATGAACTCATAATGGGCAATTTTATTTGAATCTCTCAGAAAAAGATAATTTATACAAGAGGCGCTTTGACTTTCACAGCATTACCAGACGGCGAGTCCTTTGAGTGGTTCCTTTCAGTATTAGACTTAATAGCCATAATGACAGTTAGGTGTTGACAATTCATTATATCATCATATATGGGATGATTGCTTTTTGTTTGTCTGGGAGATCCTTAAAGGATATTTTAAATGGACTTGGAGAAGAGTTTTCCTTGTTAACAGTTCAAACTGAGTACGCCCGTTAAGGTGACAGGATTATTACTGTCTTTCACAGCTGGGCTTTCTCTACACTAAACAACCTTCAATCTACTGTAATCAACCAAGCCCTCACTCTTTGCCCAAGACGAATACACACATGAATTATAAGTTGTAGATTTGGTTTGGAACAAATGTAAGCATACTTCGACATAAACGTCTTTATGCTGGGCTATAAACTGTCCACTGATGGTGAAAGCCGCCTTTAAAAAAATGCTTCCAATGCTCAGTTAGTTGGACCAGTAAAATACTGAAAGAAAATAATAACTACCACGTTTTGTTTATTTTGTTTAGTCAAACAAAATAAAAGTTAGTTTCATTTAATACCTTATATTCCTCATAAAGAAAAACAGGGTTGTGTTCAGTCGTAAATATTGTCTGCTCCTAAACAGGATTGTGAATACTTTTAATAGCTGCTGTTTGTAAAATAACATTAAAAATAAAGTATCCACATAGTGCTCTTCAAAATATTTATACCCCTTTGACTTTTTAAAGATTTTACCATTTTATAATCACAAGCTTAAATGTATTTTATTGCAACACCGAAATAGCAGACCCTAGTTAGAAGGAATGGAAAGGATCCCTGTTCACTTCATCATCTGAAAATGAATGGGTGTAAAACAGGTGCAGTGAAACTTGGCATTGTGCCTGGAACACCTCCCAAGGAAAGCATCCAGGGCAATCTGAAAAAGATGCCCAAGCCACCTTTTGTTGTTACTACAGGAGCCATAATAGTGGCCAGAACCAGTTCTACAGAGGCACTGGCCCCTTGTCGGCCCCTTTATAAAACCACCCATGATCAATTGAGATTAAGGCTACAACCACACAGAGATTAGTTTAGTTTAAATGCAAAGAAATGTAGTTTCCTAAGCTGTATATTCAAATGAAAGCAGGGTTTTGGGAGAGCACTTGTACTCGTCATCTCCCGCTTCATCCGGGACCATGTTGCGGGAACATCTGTCCCCTTAGAGAATCCCAGACTTCCCTCTCTGCAGACACCTCCTTCAACTCTGCTGGGGGGAAAGCCAAAGGCACTCCCAGGCCAGCCAAGACAAATAGTCCTTTCAGCGTGTCCTGGACTCGTCCCCTGGGTTTCCTCCTGGTGGGACGTGCCTGGAACACCTTCCAAGGGGGACGTCCAGGGGACATCCCAAAAAGATGTCCGAGCCATCTCAGTCGACTCCTCTCGATGTGGACCAGAAGTAGATCTACTTCAAGCTCCTCCTGAATGACAAAGCTCCTCACCCTATCTCTAAGGGTTCAGAATCCAGCCGTTCATTTCAGCTGCTTGTATCCGGGATCTCGTTCTTTTGGTCATGATAAAATTTCATAACCATAGGTGAGGGTAGGAACGTGGTCCAAGCCGCACTAATCTGTCTATCAATCTTCCGTTCCATTCTCTACTCAATTGATAACAGGACCCCAAGATGCTTAAACTCCTCCACTTAAGGCATGGACTGTCCTCCTACCTGAGTGAGACAGGCCACCTTTTCTAGCAAAGAACCATAGTCCTGTACTTGGAGGAGGTAACCAACATCCCAGCCCCTTCACACTCGGCTGCAAACTGCAACAGTGCATGCTGTTGGTCTTGGCAGCAGGGAGCCAGCAGAACCACAATATCTGCAAAAAGCAGGGATGATCCGCCAGTTCCCAAAGCAGACCCCTCTGGTCCTTGATTGCGCCTAGAAACCCTGTCCATAAAGGTTATTAACAGGACCGGTGACCAGCCCTGATGGAGTCCGACATGCACCAGAAACAGGTCACAATTAATGCCAGCAATGTGGATCTGGCTCATACTCCCCTTGTACAGAGACCAGATCCAGCTAATAGGGACCCCCCAACTCTGTACGTCTGAAGCTCCCCCACAAGGCATTACAAAGGACTTGGTTAAATGCCTTCTCCACCTCCTCAAAGTACATGTGGTTGGCAAACTCCCATGAACCTTCGAGGACCTTGCAGAGGGTGTAGAGCTTGTCCATTGTTCCACAACCAGGAGGAAAACCAAAACCTCCAGAAGCTGAGGTTTGACCATCAGCCAGACTCTCCTCTCCAGTCCCAGGGCACCTT
>NW_015151619.1:146553-147483 GCF_000732505.1 Cyprinodon variegatus
CTATTTGAATAGTGCTGGCATTTAAGAAGGAACTAGCACCAGTGCCAGCGCCAATGCAATTATCATAGGGGGCTCTTTACATATCAAGATGCCTCTAGGAACTATTTGGTTGCTCACAATCCTTTGCATAACAGAACGTATAAGCACAGCCTACTTCACGGTGTTTAAAACACATATATATTTATTCATGTCCTCTTTGTAAAACATGAAAATGTTACCACCTGTATATGTTTTTGGTTTTAAAACAGCAAACAGCAGCCGTTCACTTCACTATTTTTTGTTTGGTAGTTCTTCTCCAAAAAGCTGAAGTCCCATTTTGAAAAGTGTGACCACCGCATGATGACATCTGTCTGTAAGGCTGCAGTCTGCCTGGATTTAACACAGCAGTCTGGAGCTCCACCCCGGATAATGTTCTCACTATTGAGAAAGGTGAAGAGATAGGAGCTAAGAACTACAGTTGGACGCATTTGGATCGAGCCCCAGTGTTTTTGTCAGTGATTTGGGTGTGATTCTGTGGCAGTGTCACAGCGCCACCAAAGGGCCCTTCATATATTCTACAGCTTCTTCATTTGTGCTGTGTACACTTGTGTGGACACACCTGTTCTTGATGCCATTTATGAAAATATCCTGTGTTCATATTTTTGTGAAGTAGAACCTAGATAACACACAGGTGGACATAGTTTCACTAATAACGTGATTTTTAAAGGTGAGTGATTGCAGCAGAACTTTTTTGAAGCTTTATACCAGGGGTCACCAACGCAGTGCCCGTGGGCACCAAGGTGCCCTCAAGGACCACATGGGGGGCCCTCAGAGTCTTCTAAATAAAGAACAACCCACCAGTGGGCTAAGTTTGAAATTTTATTTTATTCTGTTGCTCTTCTTTTTAATCATTTATAGAGATTTCAAAATGACAATGTCTAAATAAACTTA
>NW_015151619.1:150533-161772 GCF_000732505.1 Cyprinodon variegatus
CCTACGTCTCGGTACCCTTGAAGTGGCCCTCAGCCTTAAAAAGGTTGGTGACCCCTGCTTTACAGTATACAGTAATAGGCATTAAACATTTCCCCACTCTCCTTGATGGGCTCTTGGCTGATCCTTTGCTGTTCCTTAACTAGTCCCCTACCATTCCTTTTTGAACATCAATATTTGTCCAAAAATATTCTTTCTGTCATGATTTGTGGACATTAAGATCTAAAGACCCTGTAATTCAGTGAAAAATTGGAGTGAGAGTAAAAAAATATGCATGCCCAGGAAAATGCCAGTGGCTGGAAGTTGGAGGGGATTTTGCTGGGAGCTGCAGGGAAGTGGGCTGCCATTCAGCTTGTGTTTGACTGGGAAGGGGCTGCAAATGAAGGTTGATGTATGTGAACATACCATTACTTTTAGAGTTAAGAAATTAGCTCTGGTTAGAAAGTGGCAGCATCATGCTGTAGGGAGAGTATATAGGAGGAAAGGTGGAAAAAAACACTGGGCTGTACTGGAAAAAAAACACCTGATTGAGTTTGCAGAAGAATAAAAAATTAAACAGAAGCTTAGCATAGAGCCAGAACATTCTGGGTTAAAGCTAATTTGTGTGCTAGGTAGGCTCAGTCAAAATTTTACACCTACAGTAGTAGCCATTCACAATTTCCCCACTTTCCTTGATGGGCCCTTGGCTGGTTCCCATACAATTGTTTTTTAAACATCAATCTTTGGACTAAAATATCCTTTCTGTCATGATTTATGGACATCAAAATCTAAAGGGAAGCATCATCTCCTGTTCAGACACTGTAATTCATTGAAAGGGTGGAGTTAGAGTGAAAAATATGCATGCCCAGGAGAAGGCCAGTGGCTGGAAGTTGGGAAGGATTTTGCCGGGAGCTGCAGGGAAGTGGGCTGCCATTCGGCTGGTGTTTGACTGGGCAGGGCAATTTGGAATGGCTGCTACTGTATAACTAATTCACAGTGTTTGGTAAAGCTGAAACACCCATAATTACAGACACTGTCTATCATACTTAAATTAGACTGAGTTACGTTTGAAAACGAAAGGGAAAAAAAAGGCTGTTGATGCACAAAGTATGTAGAGTCAGACTACCAAAGATTTGCTGCTGAAGTATCAGAAGAAGGTGGTATGATATCGATCAGCACCAGGATTTCTTTCCCTAATCATTCACCTTTTTTGTTTGTCATAATCTTAAGAAATTAGAATTTCCAAATGAAATTTCTTTTTGTTTTACACTTGTGTGAACAAAATGACAAATAAAATCTGTCTTAAGTCTAAGTCTCTAAAGAAAACACATTTATCTTTATGGTTCTAATATGACAGAATGCCAAATACATCTAAGGTCTGCTGCATGAATGCCAAACGGTTTATCTACAAAGTAAAAACAAATTGCAATATGCCATTAAAAGTGAGAAAAGAAGCTTAATAATGAGTGATAAATATAACCTGTTTTAGCATGGAGCTTCTTAAAAGCCTTTGAGGAAAGAGTGTGGCTATTTATTCTGAGTCCCCCGTTAGTCCTTGCTGACCTTTTTGCGCTGTGTAGTGGTTAAAATCCCTTTAATGTCCTTCTTTAATTACATACAGCAGGGATTTCTAGAAAGGTCCCAGTTAGAACACCATTAAAGGGGATTACAAACATATTCATTGGGGAAAAATAATCCAAACTCTCTGCTTTCTCCTCAGCTGCATCCAGCTGCATGGTTAATTTCACAGACCCAGAGGGATACATAGACTCCTCTGACAACCCGCCTCTGCCTGACGGCCTCTTCCTGCACTGCACCTACACTGTGACCGTCTACACCGGCTACGGAGTGGAGCTGCAGGTGTGTCTCAGCCCCAGGGAAATCCCACACATGACGACTGCAGTCAGGATGTGACATGTTCACGGCCAGCAGAGTGTTTGCTTATCACTACTAGTGTGATTGTGTTTAGGGATGCTGCAGTGTTTGTGTTCCTGTCGTCATGTGGATGCCTCCAAGACTTCTGCCTCCTAGTGGTAAAACTTAAAAGTGTCTTTATTAGCCAGGCCAAACAATATGAGGGAGTATTAGGGCCAGGCTAGAGATTTCTTTTCCTTCTATTTCATGAATAAAGTCGTAAAATTACGAGAATTAAGTCGTAACATTATGAGGAAAAAGTCACAACATAATAGTCATAAAATTATGAGAAGAAAGTCGTAATATTAAGAGAAGAAAAGATTAAGTCTTAAAATTATGAGAAACAAGTTGTATTTTATGACAACTCCTACAAGAAGCACTTTCTTCCTCAAAGTGAGGAATGTCAAGCATCATGTGAAGTTATACTTTGGCTCTGGTTTGATAAATAAAGAAATCTGTTAGTGAACCAGCATCAAATTGGGCAGTAGGTTAAAGTGGACTCAGGCTGCTGATTGGTGGAGCCTCATGAGGCTTCATCTCACCATCACTGCTGAGAACCAAAACCCACAAAAGGTCAGAGTAAACTCACGTGGGGAGCCAGAGATGAGGAAGCAATTAAACAACAGGGAACCAGCACTGAATAACTGCACACGGAGAGAATATAAGGGAGACAGAACAAGACGGGTAATCAGATGATATGGAGCAGATGTGGATGGAAGTGACTAGAAGGGAGCAAGGGGAAAGGAGACAGGCACAAGGGGGCAACAGAGAGTAACTTAAGACTGCTTAAATATAACACAAAATAAAAAAATCAAACAAAGACAAGCAAAACAGAATTACTGATAGTGTTGCACCAATGCCATATTTTGACCCCGATACCTGGCTGTGCAGTATTGGCCAATAATGGTACCATAGCGATACCATCTGCTTGAAATTGATGTGTGTGTATATATGAAGAACTGCATACTACTTGGATGTACAATAATTGCGATCATGTCTTTGTCAAGCTGCTGCCTACCTTTATAAAGCAGGAAAAAGACTAATAAAAAGAGAATCCAGCAGAACTTTTTATTATTAACCGGTAATGGGCGACAATAGTTGAATAAACTTTTGGTTCTCAAAATGGTATGGTGTAATGGTGTAACACTACTGATAACTGAAAACGAAAAACTAAAGTCCCATAAAGGGGAGAACCAAAACAATTTGGAATGTTTTGTTTTCAAATTGTAAATTAATCCTTAATATAAAAAAAAAAAAATAGAAATGTGGCTTTATCAGAGACAAACACAGAGCAGAAAATGTAACATCTTTTATGTCAGTGTACATCCACTGAAAAGCCTTCTTCATTAAATAGAGTCTAAACAGTGGCTCCGATCGTCTCTAATTACGACAATAACTTGCTGTGTGTTCAGGTGAAGAATGTGAATCTGTCAGACAGCGAGCAGCTGTCCATCAGAGGTGTAGATGACCGCGGCGCCATGCTGGTTCTGGCCAACCACACGCTGCTGGTGGAGGGTCAGGTGATCCGCAGTCCCACCAACTCTCTGTCCGTCTACTACCGCTCCGCCCCAGAGGGCAGCATGGGCCTCTTCCAGCTCCACTACCAGAGTGAGTCACCTCGCACCATTGGTGCACAAACACAGGAAACATAATCATGTGTTTATATAAACTGGTTATAGAATTTTTCCAACAGCCCTTTCATTAAGAGGCTGCTTGTGCTCTCTAAAGTGTATGTGTTAATTGCATAATCAAATACCTTCTCATTGAGTCACTCAGCACGGTGATTGAATCTGTCATGTGAATTAGCTGATTAGAGCTCTGATTAATTATCTCTCATCTCATTAGGAGGCTGAGAATATGGGACATTGTATGGTGAGAGTCTGTGTCGTAGGTTGCTTTCTATGTGTGTCTGAGGACGTTGTCGTACATACGACGACAACAACCCACCTGCGCTGTTAATCATAGTCATCTAATCCTTTTACATCGCTTCTACGATGGCACAGACTCAGATAAGAACCTTAGATTTGTGTCTGATTAAATAAGACAAATTAGATGATAAAGACTGCTTTAACAACCTAGAAATATTATTCCATCAAACCTGCAAAGCTTATTACGGTTTGTCAGTTCATGCTGTACCCACAGGTGCTCAGGAAGTCCATAAGAAAGTGAAGCTGATGTGGATGAATAATCCAGCTTTCAAGTTTCCAAGTTTTCTATCCAAGGAAAACCAGTTAATTGCATCGACTCATTGACTCGAAGGCAATTCCTCACACTAACCATGCTTGTAGCGACAGTGGAGAGGAAAAACTCCCTTTTAACAGAAAGAAACCTCCAGTAGAACCAGGCTCAGGGTGAGCAGCCATCTGCCGAGGCCGACTGGGGTTCAAGGAGACAGAAGCAGAGATACAGAAAGAAGCAGAGATACTCCATTCTAATAATTCATTATTTGATACATAAATTACATCCCTAGTGGAAGTAAAGCTGCATCTGATGGTCGTTTAGGTTCACCTAGAAACAGCAAACAATTAAAAGTAATTTGAACTGGAGCTGAGCAGTTCTGGCACTAGTGTAACTTTAACCACGAAGATGGAAAACCAACAGAAAAGGAAGCTTGGAATCGATGCAACATCTAAATCTTTTAAAGCTATATTTCCTTCTCTAAAACATATTGTTTTTTTTCCACCTGACTTTTTTGAAGATTTACCAAATGTGCTCGAACGTCACTTCTTTAATCTCTTGTCTCGTAGTTTTCAGGCTGAGTTGCTCACTTCCAAAGAGACCTCACTTTGGGGAGGTGTCAGTGCTGGATCTGCTCCCAGGAGGCATAGCTCGCTTTCACTGCCACATGGGTTATCACCTGCAGGGGAAATCTCAGCTCACTTGCATCAACGCATCGCTTCCGGTTTGGAGCGGGAAGGAGCCAAGCTGCAGGGGTGAGTCTGTATGGTGGTTTATTACAATAGCGCATCTCTGGGTACTCTGAGGTTTTAAGTAATACTGTAGAGTGTGTTCACAATCAGAGGCTGCATCCTTCGAAGGTTTGATGACTGATTGCATCACATAATTCCCCCAAATGCTGTCAGAAACCAAAACTCCTCCTAAAGCTCCTGTCACACCTTGAAGATTTAGACCAGCGTATGCCTGATGTAAAAAAGTTGGCAAAAACGCTGCCATACATTGAATAAGTTATGGGTACGTTTTAGTTATGAGCACGATGAAACACGCTGTCACACGTTGACATACGGCGAGTATGCCGGCGTATGCCATACATGGGGGATAAGTTATAGGTAAGTTATCTGATGGTTGACCTACGTTAAGTGGAAGTTACTCACAAGTTGTGGCGTCCAGCTTATCCGTAACCTATGAGTAAGTTGTGCATAACTGATGCGTAACTTATCAAGAACTTATTTCCAATGCATGTCAACGTGTTTCTAACTTCCAGCTACTTTATAATGGCGTATTAACAGCTTTTAGTATAAAGGGGGTTCACAGGAGGAAACCATCAGTTCTCCTCCAGACTTCATCCCCATCATAGGGTGAGCCAGAAGGTGAGTGTGATGGATCCTCCTTGCGTTCACGCCCACCACCAACAAACTTCCTAGCAGGAATTACGCTGAATCTGCTGCCACTGCAAACCTTCTTTCTTGCTTTTTGTTTAATTTCTTTTTTTCTTCTTTTTGTGGGGCGGTAAACAGCAGCTAGGTTAATAAAAAGGTCAAAGAATTCTTTTAATCTAGGCCGGACGCATTCCGGCGCATTCCTCAGGACGCTGGCTTGTCACATTTCATGGGCATTACGCTGCCAAACATTCTTTCCTTTCTTTTATTTATTTATTCTACTTATTTTGGGTAAACAGCAGCCAGGTTAATACCGCAATCAAAGACATCTTTTAATGCAGACCTCCTGGCGCATCGCTGCACCTGAGGGGAGCAGCTTTAACTTATGCTTCTTAATGGCCATGAAATAATGCACAAGCATCATTTCATGGACATTATGCTGCGGTGCTTTATGCATATGTTAGGTCGTTGTTGTCCATAAGTTCTGGACTCATTATGAATACTCTATGTTTATGCCCAAAACTGAAAAGAAATACATAGAAAGTTCAGCGTATGCCAGCTTTTTAGGAGGTTGTGGGACATCAGGCATATGCTGTCTAAATCTGCAAGGTGTTTCAGGGCCTTAAAATGGTTTTAAATGCAGCACACAAATACATCCTTTATTTGGCCAATCTGGAGGGTCCTTTCCCATAATTCAGTTCAGGTCGAAGCAGATAGGTCCAACTCAGGTAGCCATGCTTGACGTTCATAGGCGCAAATTATAAATAACATAAAAATAAATTACACCTTCTATAACACAGAATAAACTTTTATGGCATTTTGAGAATAACTTACACAGCAAAAAAAATGTATTATCTAATTATCTAATTTTAAGAGTAAAAATACTCAATCCTTATGCAAACCATCTTATTTACCTACATAAATGAAGGGTAATACAT
This sequence comes from Cyprinodon variegatus, assembly GCF_000732505.1. NCBI lineage: Eukaryota > Metazoa > Chordata > Actinopteri > Cyprinodontiformes > Cyprinodontidae > Cyprinodon > Cyprinodon variegatus. The sequence continues at coordinate 156,919 of NW_015151619.1, forward strand.
TTAATTTAACACTTTTTTTGCTTATTTTTTGCAGTTTTTTGTGCACTATAAATACTTGAAAAAGCAGTCAGATGTTTCTCAGCACCATCTTGCCTCGGCTGCTGTCAGCTAACCAGGAAGTCTTCCCGCTCATCATGCTAAACTGCTGGGTGGAAATTAAACACATAACTTATTCATATTTTCAGACTTTCATGTTCATCTTCATTTAATACTTTGGCTTGCTATTGAATAAATCTTGGCTGACATAAAGGTTAAGCTTCAAAATTATTATTATTTTTTTTTTTTTACTATACTGGAGTTATATGAGGAGATGAAGAATTAACTCATCCTCACATAAATAAATATATGTTTATTAGTTACATTTATGAATAAATATTTTCTTATATAAATTTTTATGTGAAAAAATGATTGTTAACTATTTATGAAGAGAAAAAAGTAAAAGAAAAGATTACATTAGTAAAATATTGTATTCCTAACCCCCTATCCGCACCCAGTCACCAAATGCCTTACAATTATCTTTAATCGTTACACAATTGTCTTATATTTCAAAGATTACAATACATTGTTTCATAATTGTATGTATTTACTTAAAATTTTGTCCTTATTAAATTAACATTTATATAGCACTTAGGTTGAAAGTTAGTGTGGAAATTATTTCTTCTTCTGTAATCAGTTCCTAATTCAACAAGACTAAAAACAATAATATAATAATTAGTGCAGTTTCTAAATCAATGAGATCCTTGAATTCAAGGTGTCTATTTCTAATTTATAAATTATTTTTATGCTCTCTGTTACCTTTTTTGTTTACAACTCTAATGTCTCTTTTCTTTAACAGCAGAAACGTGCCTGTGGCTACGGTGCAAAGACTAAATTTACAAAAACAGGAGCAAATGGTCTGGGTCAAGAAAAAAAAAAAAACTTAATTTATCCTCAATATTGTGGATGAGAAATTTATTTGTATGTTTAAAAGTCAGGTTTTTCATAGCAAAATAATTCCTCTAAGCTGATATATTTTTCACAAGAATGTTGTTTTTCTTAATCTCTTTGAAAATCAACACAGAAAGCTTTAGGCATCTTCTATATGATTTCATGATAAGTTTTCCATTAATAATTAAAAGTAAGAACCCTGATCTAAATAATAATTTATTCATAACTTTGGTCCCATGGCGATGTTGCATTGGATTTTTTAAATTTTGTTACTAGTTATAAAGGTTGGGACTCCACTGGTTTCATATATGTATGCCTGATGGTGCTACGGTTGCTAGGCGATCAAGTTACGTTAAGATGATGATGGTAAAAGGATGCAGCCACTGAATTGGGACGTGTTAGAAATATTTTATTTATACTTTTACTCCGTGTGTGTTTCATGGGTTGTGTACTAATGGACTATTATGATGTATAATGTGTGATTCATCGATTATTAACTCTTGCTAAAGATCGTTACAGATAAAGGTCATGCAACGGACGGGCTGTAAAAGAGTCCTGAACATCCTCTATCACATGTTTCTTCTAAACATGTGTTCTTGGAACAAATTTAATTGTAAAACAACCACATGTTTGGTTTTAACATATGTGCGGAGGTTTAAAGTAAGATCATTTTGTTTCCCTTTCCATTAGTACAACCTCAGCTTGTGTAATAAGGGACATCCCCTGACTTTAATAAATAGCGAGGAGAAAGCTGAAGACCAGCAGAGTGGGTTGGAGATTTGTAAACTCTGCGGTCTCCTCCTACTCTCCTCGCGAGTAAAACTAAACTAATTGTCTCTGTGCCTTTTTCTTTCCCTGCATGTTTTAGGTGCTTAGACCTGACAGGACGCATCCATATTGTAGTGTTTATAAAAACATACTATCTTCCCTGTAGCTCTTTGCGGAGGCACAGTAAAGAATGCAACAGTAGGGCGGGTGCTGTCCCCATCTCCCCACCATGGACCCAATGCCACTTTGGACCGTTCCTGCTCCTGGTCTCTGGAGGCACCAAAGGACCAAAGGCTGCATCTTCACCTAGAGAGGCTGGCCCTGGGACCAACGGACCGGTAGGGGCAAGCAAGTTAGCAAGTTATGATCCCCAGGTCCAAGTCAGTTCAGATTATTGTCATCTAAATACATGTCATCTAATCCAAGGGTTCAGAAATGCTCCAGCCTGTGACCCAAAACACAACAACTGGCGACCCCCTAAAAATACTGATCATTTCTTCACTGTATATTTATCCATAAATATAAAGAGACTTAACATTAGATCTAGACAAATTTTATTGTAATTTTGTACACAAAGGGTGCATACAAAACGAAATTTCGTTCAGTACAGCAAGATATTTCCATTTCTTAAAGTGCAACAATGATAAAATATAAACATGGTGATCAAATGTAAATATAAGACTGAAATATGATTTATAATTTTTGCAAATTTTTTTTTATTTTTTAATAGCAGTTAATGATTTCTTTTATCATTTTAGATGTAATTTAGATTATTCAATGGACATTACTTAATTGTGCATTTTTTGCATTTATTGTATATTTGATATTAAGCACAGAATACACAGACTTTAAAGAGAATATATCAGGATAAGAATGTTGCTGCTTTACTGTAAGTAAAATAACAGGAACACATATTTTTATTCTATTCCCATGAACAGCTAAATCTATGTATTTAAACATATTAAAAAAGTGTTTAATTGAATAAATAATGTTGATTTACTTTACTGGACTGTTCTGTGTGAATCCCTGCAGACTGGTGTTATGGAGTGGCCTGGATGCCGGTTCTGTCGTGCTGTTTGATTCGGGCCGGGGCGGACAGATTCCCTTTGAGGGGGTTATCAGTGAGGGTCCAGCTGTGAGGGTCCAGTTCATCACCGATCAGCCCAACCATGAGACGGGGTTTAACATTCGCTATGAAGGTACAGGAAGTAGCAGAACCTCTCTGCAGTTTAACGTTTGCTTACATCCTTCTTTCTGTTTGCTGTTGCAGCCTTTGAGCGCGGCCACTGCTATGAGCCCTACCTCCAGAACGGAAACTTTACAACATCAGACCCCTTGTATGCCGTCGGAACCGTTGTCCAATTCACTTGTGACCCGGGTCATTCTTTAGAACAAGGCCCTCCAGTGATAGAGTGCATAAGTGCCAGGGACCCGTACTGGAACGATACTGAACCTATCTGCAAAGGTACAATAAAGTTTTTCATGTTTTGACGCTAAATTAGTCTTAGTCTAAGGTATTCACTGGTTTTTCAAACTTGTTCTACCTGATGAGTGGTTTTAAGTTGGTGATAAATAATATATTTTTGAGAGGTTTTAAGAAATTAGGGGTAAGTTATTTTATTTTATTCCAAGAATGATGGTGTGCAAAGTGTGGTAAGGGCTCCGTGTGTGACCCCAAACATATTCTGTGTTACATCAAATTAGAAATTCCAGAGTTTTCAGGGAATTTTAATGTATTTCTTCTAGTTAAAACTAATTGAATAAACTGTCACGGTCTTGGTTCGGTTTAAGTTTTCTTTTAAGTTTTCAGTTTCACTTTGATCCATGTTTTTCTTTGTTTCATTGGTTTAATTCCTATTTTGTGGTGTAATCTGGATGTATTTGAGTTCTTAGGTTTTTCTTGGTCACCATCTGTTTCCCTCTTGTGGGTCGGTCTGCTTTTCCCTAGCTCCTTTCTAGAATCCTCTGTTCACTCCTGTTCACACCTGCTTCCAGTCCTGTCTTCTTTATTCTGTCTCCCATATATACTCTCCCTGTGTAGTTTCTCAGTGCTGGTTCCTCGTCTTTTCCTGGCTCCCAACGTGAGTTTTCCCATGATTTTTGGTTTCCAGTATTTTTTTCTCTGGTTTTTGCCTCAATTATTCAATTAAATCTTCAAGAACACACCTCTGCCTCTTCGCCTCTGCATTTGGACCCTCAAAACCTCAATCCAAGCCTGACACAAACTGTATGATCATCTTTAATATAACAAACATGTAAAACCCTTTTTGGGTTTGATCTACCATGCATCTCATCCCTCACTTCGAATATCTATTTTATTCTACAGTCTTTGCTCTTTAGTTGAGCACTTTATTAAAATTATCAGCCAATAAAATCAATATTTTCACCCCTTAAATAAGAATAATATAGATACACTCCAGCTGATATGAGATTATGAATGTTTTATATTATTCCTCATTTCAGAGGCAGATCATTAACTCCTTGCTCAAATCCAAATATTTTTTTTTCTTCACTTTTTGCACTGCTGTCCTACAGGAAATCTGACTAATGTATTTATTATAACATTCTCACATCTTACAGAACGGGTAAAAGACAATTACGGTGCTTAACAAATAAACCCTCCCATTTTGAGCTATGATACTTTTTAACTTTCATGTAATTTTGATTAGTGGATTTTGGCCCAGGCAACAAAGGTTTGGAAACTTTTCTGTGCAAATTATGGCAACCACAAAACAGGCTTAAATCAGGAGTCTTTGTCAATTATGCCTAGTGATGTCCCGATTACAGCTTTTTCTTTTTGATACGATATCTCATATTGCAGCTCTGAGTTTTGATCAATACTGGTATTGGCCCGATATCATGTTGTAGTGTGCCATATTAGGAACGACCTGATCAAGTGATGTAACTCAACCAGAGAAAAATAGTTATGCTTAGTTCAGAACGCACACGATAAAGGCAGCAGAAGCAGCTAGTTTACATGCAAAGTCTTTGGTTGATACGAATCAAGGCACATCAAAAGGTCCTGAAGTGTTTTGAGCAGCTGCAGGACCGTATTCTGGAGCCTGCAGCTTGGAATGCGTACATGAAAACCCCCTTCCAGCCGCTGCTAACATTAGCGAAAACCACAAAGATGCGACTGGGCCTAGGCTGCCATGGAAG
>NW_015151619.1:162444-163961 GCF_000732505.1 Cyprinodon variegatus
ACTACCTCTCCTGGTGCCTGACCTCGTGTTGTAAAACAAACATTCCTTTCCTTTGCTGGTTCGGTGTCTGTTTCCAGGATCCCCCCCCCAGAGATTTGCAACTTTTTGTTCTTCTTTATCCAAAGAGCAGATAACTTCATAGCTGAATATCATCAGGGAGTCCAAGGAACACTTTGGAAACTTTAAGTTTTAATGATTACACACATGAAAGATCTTAACAAAAATTTTTTCAAACACTCTACCACATTAAAGAGGACTGAAGATGTTGGCCGTGCAAAGGCGTCCCTGAAAGAGTCCAATATCTAAAAGCTGAGTGTAAGATACTGGCAAGCAAAGCATGTGTGGAATGCCAGAACAAAGTGGCAAGACGTGTTGTTGGATGACAGTACAGATTCAGAGGGATTAGTTGGTTTCACGTTTGACTGGATGGCAGGAACACTAAATCATGACTCCAATTGGAGCTGATGAATGTTTGAAAATTGGATCTGAACAGACAGAACTTCAGATTAGTCTAGCTTTTTAAAGATTTAGAAACTTACAGACTGGGGTAACTGTGTCACTGAATCAAAGATGAATTGATGTAACGCAAGGAATGGATGTCGATTGGGAACAGCTGAAAAAGTAATATCTTTCTTTTGGTTTCTGTCATCTGAATGGATCCTGGTCAGCTCATCAATCTCCTGACAAACTAGTTGATTGAGGGCAGGAAGTCCCACAACTAAGTGGCAGGCACCAACAACTGGGGATAAGGAGATCCACACTGACCAACAAACACTTGGTGGCTAACAAAAATAACCCTTTAATGAAGGCTAGACTGTAGGGGAAGTCAGCTTGGACAGAATTAGTGATCACAGGAAAAAAGAAAAAGAAACAGATAGTTATTGTCCCTTAATCTGGAGCATGCCTCTAGCAGATTCTAACTAGAACCATAATCTTTTTTTCCAGAAGAGTGCTGTCCTAGAAACAGTTTATTAACTGCATTGAAGACTCACATAAAAAGGTCACCACTCAAAGGAAAATTATGCAAATTTAACTCGTCCCGACCAGTAGGTTGTGCACTGCTGCTGGCCCACTCTTATTTGAACACATTATACCGTCTGCCAGCTGGTCGTCAGGTTCTAATTCTAACCATTGGTTCTGAGCCCCTTTTTTGTTTTAAGTTGGCGGCTCAAAGCTTGACCAATGTTCACACTTGGTTTGCTTCTTTCTATGTTTACTTGAATCTGAGAAATATAATGAGAAGAGGGAGCAATTGTCTTAGCTCCATCTGCCATGGCTGCCTCTTCTTGCATTGGTGCTCTTTACCCGTTGGATTTCTACAATGTACCACTGTCCTTGAATCTTCTCCTGTTAGCCTCCAGAGCCGGCCACCACCACTCCCCTGCAGGGGTGCTCTCTCTGTCTAGAGCAAGCGTCTTAAACGTTTTCCAGGCCAAGGACCCCCAAACTGATGGCGAGATGGAGCGGGGACCCCCTAATATATATATTATATAAAATTGTGTCATATCAAACTAGTC
>NW_015151619.1:165078-166119 GCF_000732505.1 Cyprinodon variegatus
TACAAAAACTGGAGATTTTTTTTGCAGGTTCTGTGTTCAATGTGAATGGACTATTATGGGGCTTCAACCTACTTTTCCTTTTGGAGCCAAATCTTTCTTGGCACCATTACAGAAATAAAATTAATACTTTTATTCGGCACACCTATAGATTTTTGGAAAAATAATGATAATAAAACATTTGTTGCTGTAACCTTTAAATAGAAGTTTGTCAACGGACATAGACAATTTGCCAAATATGTGTCATCTTTACTGGAAGAAGCAGCAGAACAACAGAGATAAATAACCTTAGAAGTCACAGCAGTCAAGGTTTGTTAAACTGATGCTGCAGTACTTGTCAGGGTTGACTTTATTTGACCACAGTAGAATTATAATCTCAAACTCACTGCTGTCAGAAACTATTTGTTTTTCCTTAAACTGAGACAGCTCTCATTCTATTTATAGTGATGCTATCTGTGGTGTTTCGACAGATTCCAGTTTTAGTTTATTATTCTAAAATAAAATTTAAAAAATGTATATCTAGTCTTCGATACAAATCAACTACTTACTGGCTGTTGTTTACGCTGCCTTTTCAATCCCCTGCAGCCCAGTGTGGTGGCGACCTGACGGGTCCAGGAGGAGTGATTCTGTCCCCAAACTGGCCTGAATGGTACGGAGAAGGAGAGGACTGCAGCTGGAGGATACATGTTGGAGAAGACAAACGAGTGCTGCTTGATGTTCAGCTGTAAGGATATCACACATTGGAAAAAAGTCAAACATTCATATTAGGTTAATATAACCATATATTCGTTCCTTGATGGGTCCTTGGCTGGTCTTTGGTTGGTCCTTGGCTAGTCTTTGGCTGGTTTTTGGCTGGTCCTTGGCTGATCTTTGGTTGGTCCTTGGCTGGTCTTTGGTTGGTCCTTGGCTGGTCTTTGGCTGGTCCTTGGCTGGTCTTTGGCTGATCTTTGGTTGGTCCTTGGCTGGTCTTTGGTTGGTCCTTGGCTGGTCTTTGGCTGGTCCTTGGCTGGTCTTTTGCCTGGCCTTGGCTGGTCCTTGGCTGGA
>NW_015151619.1:167920-172039 GCF_000732505.1 Cyprinodon variegatus
GTTTTTGGCTGGTCCTTGGCTGGTCCTTGGCTGGTCCTTGGCTGGTCTTTGGTTGGTCCTTGGCTAGTCTTTGGCTGGTTTTTGGCTGGTCCTTGGCTGGTCCTTGGCTGGTCCTTGGCTGGTCTTTGGTTGGTCCTTGGCTAGTCTTTGGCTGGACCTTGGCTGGTTTTTTCGCTGGTCTTGGCTGGTCTCCTACAATTCCTTTTTAAACATCTATCTCTGTACTAAAATATTGTTTCTGTCATTATTTGTGGACATTAAGATCTAAAAAAAAGCATCATCTACTGGTCAGTAATTCAGTGAAAGGGTGGAGTCAGAGTAAAACAATATGCAAGAGGGGGTCACTCCAATGGCTGGACGTTGGATGGGATTTTGTGGGAAGTGCAGGGAAGCAGGCTACCATTTGATTGGTGTTTGACTGGGAAGGGCCATTTTTAGATATTAAAGCACTACAATGCTTGTGTGTCTGTGTGTAATCCCCCCTGCTTTAAATATGACACCCTGTTCAAGAGTCCATGTTTAAGTAAGGGAACAGATTTGACACTGTCGATGTCTGTTGGGTTTCCTAAAAGGTATTCTTGTTTAGGTTACAACCATTTCATGACTGTCTACAATAGCAGCCATTCAAAATGGCCCTTCCCAGTCAAACACCAGTTGAATGGCAGCCCTCTTCCCTCTAACTCCCAGCAAAATCCCCTCCAATTTCCAACCACTGGAGTAACCCCCTCTTGGCATAATTTTTTACTCTGACTTCACCCTTTCACTGAATTACAGGGTGAGACCAGGAGATGATGTTTCTTTTTAGATGCTAATTTTTGCAAATCATGACAGAAAGAATATTTTCGGAAAAATGTTTAAAAAGGAATTGTAGGGGACCAGCCAAGGGCCCATCAAGGAAAATGGGGACATTTTGAATGGCTACTACTGGGATTTCAATGTGTTCTTAATTCTTGCAAAAGCAATAAAAATATTATATATTTTGTGTGTCTTAACATATATAATAAAAGTTGTATTAATCTAAAACTGTGTTTTAAAGAAACATATGGGATTATCATGTGTTTCACATTTTATTAGACTGTTATTAAATTTTAATAACAGATGGTTAAAAACAATCTAGACTCTTAAAAGCTTATAAAATCTTTAAGGTCGGCCAACAGGACATTCAGTTTCGAAAGACCGACTCAAAAATCTATCTAAAAAGAAAAACCAAACATGTCTTGAAATCTGCCAATGATATTCGTGTTTTGGCCCCTGTGATAACATCATTTGTGGGGCATGAATTGACCTGAATTTGGCAATTTGTATCACAATACATCGGTGACGATAGGATATAATTCACTACATTAATAAAGATGATATAATCCAGTGTTTTGATTACATGCCTCTGGAAACCCTCACTGGTTGTTGCTTTGCTTCACTACAGAGCAGGTGAATAACAGGCTCCTGGTGGTTCACTGCCAACTAGCTGTTAGGGGTTTAATTGTAAGTCACATCTGCTCGAGTCCTGCTCATGAAGTGACATTGCGCTACACGATTGACTGAATGTTGACACATGATGTAAAACATTGTGGTAATAACATAAGTATTCGTATAATGATAGAGTATATCTAGGGTTGCCAACTCCCTGAAAAAAAGGGACACCTCATGTGTGTGCCAGCTGACCTGACTGCCTTTACCCCTCGTGGTGTGGTGTGTTTTTTTTAGCTCCCCTTTATGTTAAATTCTTTTTTTTAACTATTTGACTCAAATCTGCATTGAATTAGATGCATATTTGTGAGTGACATGAAAATTATTATCCAGCAATTTAATACAAAATAACAAACTTTGCTGAATAAAATAAGTATCTTAGACATAAGCCTGTCCTGCTTAACTACAAACTGTAAAAATGATTATAGAAAAATATATAAATAGTTCACATTTTTGGTGCAATAGCAAACTTGTAAACATTTGTCGAAGGTTCACCACCCACAAAAGCAGCGTCAGCATTTAAATGACTCTGTTTGTCCCCCATATTACTCTGTTGTCTCCCGCTATCTTCTCCGTGAGCAACAATTGGCTCGACCAATGGGAAGAGGGGATTGTAGATCGTGACATATATGCTGTCAGCTCATTGGTCACAATTCAGGACAGGGCCCGGGAACAATTTTACCATAAGTTTTGTATCTAAGGTGCCCTTGTTCTTCATTTCCCATTATCTTTTTACAGACTACTTTTTTAATCTCGCAGTAATTCGGGACAAAGTGCGTTCCTTTTCCACTAAATAAGGGTACTTTTATTTCTAAATACGGAACAATTACGTTTTCTAAGGGACGGTTGGCAACCTTAAGTATATCATTATACTAAAGAGTCGAGAGCATCTGTAACGTTAGCGTGTCTAATAATCGATGAAATTTTACCTGATAGATAAAAAAACTGGGGAAAAAATTGTTCATGGTGAACAAAGTAACCGTTAGACCGTGATATAAAGGGGTAGCGCTGTAGCTAGCTGTGTTCAGTAGCTAACAGGTTAGCCTCTTTTAGCTCGGTCAGTTAACCGTATTACACTTTTGAATTCGTATCAACAACAACCGTTTGTTTTCTAAAAGTAGAACAACTGTTTGATTTGTCTAAAATCTCTACGGAAGTCATTTTTTTTTAAGATGTTCAATTTGTCCTTCCTGCCCTCAGATCTTAATAAAAAGAATAAAAATAAGCTGAGACTTTTTGTCACTGTGTTAAATGGCAGAGCTCTGTCTTAGAAAGCTGAACTTTCCTTCAAGACTGACAATGATTGTTTTTTACTTTCGGCTACTTTAGATCGCCAGTGAAACATAAAATAATACAAAATATAGGTAATAATATGTTGAGAACCCAATAGAGATTTGATTCTTAAGAAATAGGAGNCAGAGCAGGTGAATAACAGGCTCCTGGTGTTTCACTGCCAACTAGCTGTTAGGGGTTTAATTGTAAGTCATATCTGCTCGAGTCCTTTTCATTAAGTGACGTTACGCTACATGATTGACTGAATGTTGCCACATGATGTAAAACATTGTGGTAATAACATAAGTATTCGTATAATGATAGAGTATATCTAGGGTTGCCAACTCCCTGAAAAAAAGGGACACTCGTGTGTGCAAGCTGACCCGACTGCCTTTACCCCTTGTGGTGTGGTGTGTTTTTTAGCTCCCCTTTGTGTGTGAATTAATTTTTTTCTACTATTTGACTCAAATCTACATTGAATTAGATGCATATTTGTGAATGACATGAACACATGAAAAACAAATTATTATCCAGCAATTGAATACAAAATAACAAACTTTGCTGAATAAAATAAGTATCTTAGACATAAGCCTTTCCTGCTTAACTACAAACTGTAAAAATGATTATAGAAAAATAAATAAATTTTTGGTGCAAGAGCAAACTTGTGCAAACTTGTAAACATATTTGTCGAAGGTTCACCACCCACAAAAGCAGCGTCAGCATTTAAATTACTCCGTTTGTCCCCCATATTGATCCAGTAGCTAACAGGTTAGCCTCTTTTAGCTCGGTCAGTTAACTGTATTACACTTTTGAATTCGTATCAACAACAAACGTTCGTTTTCTAAAAGTAGAACAACTGTTTGATTTGTCTGAAATCTCTACGGAGGTCATTTTTTTAAGATGTTTCATTTGTCCTTCCTGCCCTCAGATCTTAATAAAAAGAATAAAATTAAGCTGAGACTTTTTTTTGTCACCTTGTTAAATGGCAGAGCTCAGTCTTAGAAAGCTGAACTTTCCTTCAAGACTGACAACGGCTACTTTAGATCGCCAGTGAAACATAAAATAATACAAAATATAGTTAATAATATGTTGAGACCCCAATAGAGATTTGATTCTTAAGAAATAGGAGTAATACAGTTTGTCCGAGTGGAGTTGCCATATGTTGACGTCATAAGAAGGGGCGGGGCCCCGAGCAGATCTGGTACCTACACTGGAACTGGAACAACATTAGTAGCCTTTAATATGGGACGTGATGCCCAAACAGTGCCAGCTTGTAATGACATGTACCTGAGGGAACTCTGCAGTGACACTGAAACCATCTGTCATTAAGATAAAAAGATGCAGCATCAAATGACTTTTATCACATTATTTGTTTACTTT
>NW_015151619.1:173146-183290 GCF_000732505.1 Cyprinodon variegatus
GTTTGGCAGTGGGCACGGAGGCTCTTGCTTTTGTCACTGCTATAAATCCCGCCTTAAATGCTAATGCTGTAACGTGATTGTTGGACTCGGAGGAGTTGAGCTGGAGCAGCGCAAGATGGATTCTCATGCGAATATCGCAAGAATTCAACTTGCAAGCAGGATAAATTATCTTTACCTTTTTTTAATTGGTATCAAAAACACTTATTTTAAGGTCACCTTAATTTTACTTTTTTTGGGAAGTGCAGTTATTATTAACCTTTTGTGGTATTTACCCCAATGCTTTCAAATAATTAGTGTCTGTCACTGCATTCATACTGCCAGATTCTTGGCCGTGAAATAATCCTTCTTTAGGAAGATTTAATTTTCTGTTTGGGAAACTATATAATCCATTTTTAGCCACTTCTCACATTTGACCTGACATTTATAAATTGTTAAGCCAACTGGATAACAATTTATGTTTTATACTGGAATAATTTACAGTTGTTGTTAAAATATGTCTATATTACTAGCTAAACTGAATAGAAATTATAAACACCAACTCACACTTTCACCGGATATTCCCATTAAAGTCATCATTTAGGGTTTAAATCCATAAAGTTTTTTATAGCATTTACGTCTTGAGATTAAATATAGTTCTAATGTGATTGTGCATCCTTAAGATAAAAAGAAACAGACATAACAACTCTGTTATGTTTCTTTTCTTCAGCTTTAAAGTGAAATAAAAGGAAAAGTCCGTGATGGTAAAATAAATTTAATGTTCGTCCCACCTGTCGACAACCTCTACATGTTATATATGGTTGTTGTCTTGACTGAATCGCCTGTGCGTCGCCTGTTTTATTGCTTCCAATTACAGCTTTTATTAGTAGGGCTCCTTTCCTCCTTTATTTTCTCCACCAGACACTCTGGAGCTCAGAAAAGTTAAGTTCATTGAAAATTCAGTCCTAGTTGTAAAGTTTAATAAAGGCTCCATGTTTTTTAATCGCACTCTGTTGTGGAGGCCGTAGATTTAATCTAGTTTATTTTCTAGTCATCTCAAGCAGGGGCGGATTTAGGAAATATGGGGCCCTAGGCAAAGACAGGCAGGGGGCCCTCTGAATGAGAAGACAATACATTAAACAGACCCATTATACAGACATTTTTATTGACTAGAGAAACACTATTTGTTCTACATTTTGTCCCCCTCTTCTTATCTCTTTTCTTGCTGTTTTCTTTCTGTTTTCTTTTGTCCCTTTTTCTTTTCATATTGGCAATGTGCTCAGCTGACCTTTCATGCTGTCTCATAAGAAATTAAAGTTTTTTTTCAATCACTAAGCCCATTCTAACATAGCTGATTGCTCCTTCCTGTGTTTCAAAAAAAGGTGAACGCAAAAGTAAATAACCCAGTCCTTCTTTTCACTGTAGACAAGCCATGATCTGCTTATCTGTTCTCCATTTTTCATTTGGATGAAATAACAGCTGCATGAATCATGACAGCAGACAAGATAGAGGAGACCAGGAGGCGGGGTTACCAATCTACTTGCTCTGGAGAGCAGAGTTCACTGCTTTTAGATGTTGTCGCCAAAGTCTCCAGTAACAGAAAAAAGTCACTAGATTTGGTGCTAAGCACTTTTTTGTTGTTTAATGCGCTAGAGGTGTCTGAAAAGTTGCTAAATATAGCGACAAAAGCGCTGAGTTGACAACAGGGCTCTTCCCGCCATTTGTTTTCAAATGATTTGCTGCTGCTAATTTCGACATTTACCATAAACAGCAAACTTGAGCATACATGTAAACAGAATACATAAAAACAGAGTTTTAAGGGGCCCCCAGGAACTTAGGGCCCTAGGCAACTGCCTAGTTTTGCCTAATGGTAAACCCGCCCCTGACCTCAAGGCACTTTGCAGAGACACTTCAATCAGATCATGCAAACAGTCTGGTAAAGCTTTTATATCTAAGGAAAGTGGCTGATTGAGATGAGGCATTGACATTGTGGGATCCACAGTGTTTATAGATTACATAAGCATTAATGGAAAATTCAACATCATCTACATTGATGATATGTTTCCATGGTTTCCACATAGAAACACAAAAGGAGAAGCAAAGGCAGTTAAACCCCATTAAACTCAGCAGTTAACCACTGTGACTGTCCAAGCCAGTAACGCCCACTTTTCACATGAAAAAGTAGGTCAACATGATCCAAATTTTTGTTCTCCAAAAGCCATTCATTTATTTTTTTACAAATACTGTTTTTTTCCGGAAGACAAAGACTATATTTAATGGCCTTTCAAGCATGGCACATTCCTCCTAAAAAACATTTTTAGGACTAGGGGTGTGGGAAATAATCCTTTTGGCGATATATTATGATAGTCGGCTGCCCGATATAAAATGGAACTTTCACTTCCTACTATCGATTTTGAAAAACAAAACATGTTAACCTAAAACAATGAGGGAAAATATGCTACCTCTGCACCGCCACTCTGGCAGATGGCGCTCTGGAGCCATTTTGTTGTGCAGCGCAGCACCAATTCGGTAGTTCAAACCTTAAACAACATGGATACCAAAATAACAAAATAATCAATATCTTCTGACAAACATATACAGCACTTGCTTTTTTTAATCTATTCATTTGATTTTGATACCTGGGAAAAATATTGCATTATATAGTGATATAGCAATATGGTGAAAATATCGTATTGTGACCCAAGTATCGTGACATGTATCTTATCACAACACCCATATTAACACTCACCCCTATTTAGGACACAGATGTAAAGCCTAAAGCATGCTCCTCCTCCATTGCTATTATCCCTAAAAACTACAGTCAAACCATTTCCAACAACCCCCTTGTGTTTTTTTGTGGAGATTGTGTCACAAATTTCTCTGTGCTTTATGCACAGCTTGCCTTACAAATATCTAAGAAAGTAATCAGTGATATGGAGCATAGATGTTGCCATTAAATGTTCTGTCATAGGCCATAAGTCCTACAATGGAAAATTAGAACTTTTATTTGACCTGGCTTTATATTATTAGGAAAAAACACATCCAATCTGCCCAAAGAGGAAACGTTTTGGCAGTGAAAAAAGATTGCATTTAGACCAGATAATTGTGGATCAATGATACACTTTTTTTTCTTTGCTTGTGTAATGTCAGACAGAAATTGCTCTGAAACTCCATGACTTATGAAAGGCAGTCAAAAATTAAGATCTTGGGGAGAAAAAAGGGTTAAAGAAAGAATCCATAGTTAAAATAAGTTGTTAAGTTGATGTTTTTTTCTTCTTTCTACACAGTATATGATTACCTTTAGGATACAAAATGTTTATGAACATATTTGAAATTCTGATTTAAAAGGGCGTTCTTTAGGTGTTGTCAGCTAACAACTTAATACGGGGGACATGGTTCAACAGGCCCATCAGGAACAAGGTTTTACCTTGAAATAAGAACAAAAAGAGAATAATATGGAGGTGATAAGGAATTAAGAAGGGAATGAAACTGAAAAGTAACATTAGTATAAAGAATAAAGCTTAAGTGAAAAGTCAATCTGGAAGATTGACCCACCTGCGATGTCCCTCGTTCAGCTCCAGCCAATCACCTCTGGGGTCACATTTTCTCCAAAGCCAATCATTTTTCAAGATCACCTTCATTTAGGTCCTGGCCAATCTTCTCTCTCCCACACCCAAGCAAACTTTCCACCACCTACAGCCCATCTCCTCCCTCATTCTCAGTCTCACTCCCCCACTGGATTATTCCACCACCAGCCTCCGGGCCCCGGGGGACGACTACTATTACCCTTTTCTGTGTTATCCATCCAAGCGCATGCTGATTCACAGCATTGATGACTTCTGCCGGGACCTGATCGCCACAGAACATTTATTCATTTATGTCTTTATCTGCTTCTGTCTCCTTGAACCCCAGTCGGCCTCAGCAGATGGCCGCTCACACTGAGCCTGATTCTGCTGGAGGTTTCTTCCTGTTAAAAGGGAGTTTTTCCTCTCCACTGTCGCTACATGCATGGTCAGTGTACAGGATTGCAGAGAGTCAATGAACCCTCGCAATTAGCCGGTCTTCCTTAGATATAAAAATTTTGAAGAATATGATTGTTACCTGTATAAATAAATGGAAATACTTTTCTAATTGCAGCTTTTCTCTGAATCTGACCAGGTTGAAATAATTTTAACCCTGTAATGCCAAATGTATCATATTTGATACATACGGTTTCTGAAATGTTTTTGCATCTAACTCCTTTTGCATAATTTAATGGTAAAAACTTTGCTCAAAATCCTATTGTACACAATCAGATATACCTGATAACAGAGGGCAGAAGACTACATAAAAAATAATCTTGACTTATCACATAGTTATAAATTATTAATATCTAAATTTTATTTTTGTTTTTTCTTTTTACATATTTTGTTAAAAGGCCAAATAAGGACTTCAAACCAAAAAAAAGTAATTTTCTGTTTTGTTTTTTTCTTGGATTGGGCTTTAAAGGGTTAAAACTGAAAAAAAGAAGAAATGTTGGAACCGAAAGAAATGATTTAAGACTATAAAGTTTTTTCTAAAGGGGGTCATAGAATGCAAAACCGAGTTCATTGTCATAGATGAATAACAATAGTTCAGTGGGTGAAATGGACGTACAGAGAAGTTCAAACCCCATCGACACCTCATTTCTCTCTCACAATTCTAAAGTTCCACCAGAATTGACGTCAGTTTGGGGATGTTGCCTTATTTGGTTTTGGCCTGTACTTTTGTTCCCCCGAAACCAGAGACTATTTGGTGCTGGCGCCTTACTGTAGATGTCAGTCATCATACCACATCCAGTGTCATATACTGTGAGTCCAGCTCCCACGCTGAGGAAGGCAGCAGTAAATCGAATACAAACCTGAATCTATAAAGTAGTTTCAATCATCTTTTCTCAGTTTTAAAAAGATTTTTCAAAAATATTTTGAGTTCCAAATTATTATTTTTTTTTCAGTTTAAAAAACAAACATATTTTTAAACAACATTTACAACATTTCTAATTTACTTGAGATGTTATATATGTCATCTAGTCAAGCACATCTGTTGTTTTGTAAAGTTAAGTACTTGATGAATCACAGCTTTGCTTGACTTTAAGTTGCAGAGTTCAGATTGATTTGTTACTATGAGATACTATTTTATAAATCAGGACATTGGATTTTTCACCCCACGTGTTTTAAACTTCCCAAACCCGAGCTTTAGGGAACTTCTTTGGCTTGCTAAACATGTCAGAGGCTATGAAGACACATTTCTGGACTATCAGAAACTTTCTGCATTCAGCTTTTGGTGTTTCTGATTTCTAATGCATCCAGCAGTTAACACCTGTTCTCTATGTCATCCTAACTAGCCTTACAAGTTGGTGTCTCCCTTTTCCTCACTCTCATCATCCTCAGACTTAACATCAGTGACAGCGACATGTTGACCTTCACTGATGGGGATGAGGTCACGACTCGGATCCTGGGACGCTACGTCGGAGGCAGCAGCCCCTTCAAACTGTCCTCCACCACGCCGGACTTGACCGTCACCTTTCACTCCGACCCTGCCGGGCTCGTCTTCGGAAAGGGCGAAGGTTTCATCATCAATTATATGGGTGAGAGCGTAGGAATATCTAGTACTCACCAGGCTGAAGCCCACATTTTTTTGTGTGCTTTTTTTAAACACAGATTTGAAGGAATACGACGGAGCATTAGGGACAGGCTAGAGATTTTTATATATTTATTTTTTAGAATAAAGTCGTAACATAATGAGTATAAATTTGTAATATTACAATAATAAAGCAACATTACTAGAATAAAGTTGTATAAATATGAGAATAAAATCATAATACAGCAATCCATTTCATAAAGAAAGCTTCGAGCTCCGAACAGCAGATGACGACCGACCAGCTCCACCAATCAGCAACCTGAGTCCACTTTGACCTCCTGCTTAATTTGATGCTGGTTCGCTAACAGATTTCTTTATTAGTCAAACCAGAGCCAAAGTTTAACTTCAGATGATGCTTCGTCATTTTAGGGAAGAAAGTGCTTCTTTTACCAGTTGTCATAAAATACAACTTTATTCTCGTAATTTTATGACTATTCTCGTTGTGACTTTTTTCTTGTAATATTATGACTTTTTTCTCGTAATTTTATGACTTTATTCTAGTAATTTAATGACTATTCTCGTAATTTTANCGTAGGAATATCTAGTACTCACCAGGCTGAAGCCCACATTTTTTTGTGTGCTTTTTTTAAACACAGATTTGAAGGAATACGACGGAGCATTAGGGCCAGGCTAGAGATTTTTATATATTTTTTTAGAATAAAGTTGTAAATTTGTAATATTACGATAATAAATCAACATTACGAGAATAAAGTTGTATTAATATGATAATGAAGTCATCATACAACAACCCGTTTCAGAAAGAAAGCTTCAAGCTCCGACCAGCAGATGACGACCGACCAGCTCCACCAATCAGCAACCTGAGTCAACTTTGACCTTCTGCCTAATTTGATGCTGGTTCGCTAACAGATTTCTTTATTAGTCAAACCAGAGCCAAAGTATTACTTCAGATGATGCTCAACATTCGTCATTTTAGGGAAGAAAGTGCTTCTTGTACCAGTTGTCATAAAATACAACTTTTTTCTCGTAATTTTAGGACTTTATTCTCTTAATATTATGACTTTATTCTCGTAATTTTATGACTATTCTCGTTGTGACTTTTTTCTTCTAATTTTACAACTTTATTCTCGTAATTTTGTGACTATTCTCGTTGCAACTTTTTTCTCGTAATTTTAGGACATTGTTCTTGTAATTTTCCAGCTTTATTCTTGCAATGTTGCAACTTTATTCTAGTAATTTTACGATTTTATTCTCAAAATATAAGAAAAGAAATTTCTTGCTTGGCCCTAATACTCTGTCATGAAGGAGTAACATAAAGTTTAATTCTAATTCTATCTTTTTACTTTTATAGTTTGTTGTTATTTTTATACTCTACTATTAAAATGATTACTATTACTTTAAAAAGTGAAAAATAAATTGTGGGTGTTTTTTGTTAGTGTTTAGTTTTTTGTTATTAGGGTTGTTTTGTCAGTGAGAGAAGTGTGTCTGAGCCTGAAAGACAAGAAAAAGTTTCTTCCTGCTGTTTCAGTAACGGTGAGGCTGAGTCTCTTTGTCCACTAAATCAATTTAAACTGATTTTATTGAGCTCCACTCATTGAGGTGAACTGAAGATTTCTGTCATTTAAGGGGAAGGAGTATTTAAAAAGAGCAGGCTAAAAAAATCCCTAAAAGGAAGATTTAAGTATAAACAATGGAAGGAATGTGTTCAACATTAAACATCCTGATTTTATTTTTAATTTATTTCTAATTTCTTGTCTATTAGCAGTGTTTTTACTTGTTTTTATCAGGTTTAAGTTGTGTATTGGAACCATCAATTGTTGTGAATATCATATATTCAAAGTGAGTAACTAGATGATTTGTACTTACAATCTGCAACTTATTTTGAAGGTAGTTATAAAGGGAAGAGTTGAAGCACAACAGTCAAGCCTTACAGTCTAGAAATGGGCAGAACAAAGAACTATGAAAAACTAAAAACTAACCAACCAATCTGTGTATTTTATGATTGGCTGTTTCCTGGGTCAATGCTATAGCTAATAGGGTGATGACTTCTCAGCTTTTTTCCTCACAAATGATTTCCTGTAGCAACTTTTGCGTATTTGTGACTAAAAGGATGTTTATTCCATTGAAATATGCACAAATCACTTTTAAAAAGCTCCCTATTACTCAGTGGCGCCTACAAAGATGTTTCATAGGGGGGCCAGATGGGACCACTAAAAATCTTGGGGTGGCACACTGAAACTAAACGCCATGATTTCAGGGTTTGAATCTACTATTATGGTAACCGTGCCTATAGAAATCATAAAGACTTAAGTAAACACCTACTCATATCTTTGTTTATTGTGTGATTTTTAATATTCCATCGCTGGCTGTGCATAATGGGATGAAACGCTAAACTGATGCTACTAAAATTTACCCTGGCGAGTGGGGTGGCCAGTGGGGTCTCCAGGGCATTGCACAGGGTGGCCATGGCCACCCCTGGCCACCCACTGGTGGCGCCACTGCTATTACTGTCAATAGGACTAAAGTGAAACTTTTTTCTTAGAGGGAGGTTGAAGCCTTTAGAGCTGCAAAAAAAATATAAACAAAGAAAACAGTTGCCTCCTTAAGGGCTGATTATACTGTCGCAGCAGCGTGTCGTAGTGAGCTTGTCACAAATGTATTTATTTTTTTATTGATGCCCAATATTGAAGCGTGCTCTGCGCTATGTTATTCCACGCCACAACGCAAGAGGGACAATCAGGAACTAGCTGTGGGTCTAGATACGGCCGAGGTGGTGAGGAAGTGGGGGCAAGTTAGTGCGACAACGGAGGGACATGAGGGCGAAAAAAAGCGAGGATCCAGGTGGAAAAAGGGTCCCAGTGTTCTTGCGCACCTCGTTATTCTAGCTGGTCCATCTTCACAAGTTGTTTTGCAAAATGGCGGTCATATAAACAAAACAAGCCAGTAAGGTAACAAACTGGAAATATGCATAGTGTAGAGTGGATGTAGATTTGACCAATCAGAGGCCTCCTGTCTACGGTCACCTACAATTTTTGGAGAGGTGCAGCAGAGTGTCTGCGGCAGGGACGGGGGCACATTTTCATTCACTGCGACACACGCAGACAACCTGGTTTCTGAGTGTAAATCAGCCTTTAGGTGTGAGTGTGTGTGAGAATGGTTATTTGTCCTGTTTGACTCTGTGTTGCCCTGCGACAGACTGCTCACCTCTCCAGGGTGGACCCCACCTGTCGCCAACAGGCACCGGGCCCACGACGACCCTGACAAGGATTAATCAAGAGAAAAAGGATGGATGTTAAATTCAAAGGGTATCTGTGGATAGAAGCCAATGAGCAGCCCCCAAAAGTTTGGGAAACCCTGTTCTAAAAAAAGATCCATAATGGAGGTGGTGTTTGCTTGCTGATTGGAGAAGAAATGAAAGGGGTGATAGATCATTTTCAGCAGAATTTCAGGTTAGGGTGTTAGAAATGGGCAATTGCAACTTTTTGGTCTGTTATATATTACCTTTAAAAATATGTTTGCTTTGAGATGAATTTAACAGGAAGTCATATGAGGTTGACAGTTGTTTTCATTCTTATTTGTTTGGGAGTGTGGAGACTAGTAGCCATTTGACATGGCGTCCATTGTGTTATTTGCCTTTTGGTTATATTTTCACACTTTTTTTTTAAAACTGAAATTTCCCAAGAACAACAAAAGATGGAAAAGCTGTATTTTGTAGTTCATTCATTTCAATTCTGCAATTCGTCCTTAAGCAGCCTCTTCCATTTTTCATGTTCTCTTTTGTCCCGTCGCGTTCTCATTTGGCTTTTCTTTCACTTTCCCTCTGCCCTGATTCAATCACATCCTATTTGTTTCAGCGACTGAACAACGGCACTCTTTCACATACAAGTGTGGGGTTTCAGAGGCTGCAGCTTCCTCCGCTCTTTTCACGGCGTGATCTCCAGTGCTTCTCAGATTCAACACCTGAAACCAATTTAGGTTCGCGCTGAGACACATGCGGTCCAATTTACTTGTCACCCTCTCGACATCACAAACTACCACGCATTTCCCAGAGGAGTAAATTATGTAGACACAACAAGAGGGCTACTCTTTTTGCATATGAGCACAAACATTCAGGCTGCATAGCGGAGGAAGAACAAGTCAATAGAAAGTGATAAATTGATCCCAGAGCTTCAACTTACAAATCCCTGCGGCCCTTTTAAAATGTATAGAGTTATGTAACCTGGTTAGCCAACAGTTCAATCATTAAATACTGTACACAAAGGGAACAACAAGACAAAATCTCCATATTGGCAGTAGCAGCCATTCAAAATGCTATTTAAATGGCCCTTCCCAGTCAAATGCCAGCTGAATGACAGCCTACTCCCCTGCAGCTCCCAGCAAAATCCCCTCCAACTTCCAGCCACTGGCCTTCTCCTGGGCATGCTGATTTTTTTCCTCTGACTCCACAATTTCACTGAATTACAGGGTCTGACCAGGAGATGACACTTCTCTTTAGATATAATGTCCATCCATCCATCCATCCATCCATCCATCCATCCATCCATCCATCCAT
>NW_015151619.1:184339-186854 GCF_000732505.1 Cyprinodon variegatus
GGTGAGGACAGAGCAGAAACAAAACAGGAGCTAGGGAGAAAGGAGAACACAAGAGGGCAGCAGAGGGCAGCAAATTAAAAACCCGGAAGACTGACAATAACAACAAAATAATAATAATTAAACCACTAGGACTATAAAACATGGAGAAAAGTAAAACTAAACACTCAAAAGAAAACATAACAGAACCAAGACTAGGACAGTAACTGAGAAAAAAACCAAATAACACACTAAACTAAGAATTAAACCATAAAAACTAGGAACCAAGGAGAAAAGTAATACTCAAAAGAAAAACATGACAGAAAACAGAAACCTAACACCAGTCACTTGGGCCAGCTCCTCCAGGGGAACCCCAAGGCGTTCCCAGGCCAGCTGAGAAACGGTCTCCCCCTGGGCCTCCTCCTCCCGGTGGGAGATGTCCAGGTGGCATCCTAACCAGATGCCCGAGCCACTTCAACTGGCTCCTCTTGATGTGGAGGAGCAGCGGCTCTACTCTGACTCCTCCCCCGATGACTGAGCTCCTCACCCTATCTCTAAGGGAGAACCCAGACACACGGAAAAAACTTATTTCAGCTGCATATTTAAAAAGGAATTGTAGGGGACCAGCTAAGGACAAGCAAATGACCAGCCAAGGACCCATCAAGGAAAGTGAGGGAAATTTTGATTGGTCACTACTGTAAATAGAATAGAATACAATAGAATTCAACTTTATTGCCATTGCACTGTCACAAGTACAAGCAACGAAATGTGGTACCGTTCCATGGGGTCATTTGGTACCGGGCCGCACAGAAAAAAGTATATATATATATATATATATATATATATATATATATATATAATTTATTGACGATCAGAGTCTGAGTGATGTTTTATTTTGAAAAATATAAAAAATTGCGGTATTCTCTCCCAATTACATCAGTCGGTGCATCTGTGCCTCTTCACACAGGTTAATTCAGTTCAAGACTCATCCTATCTATAACATCCTATCTTTGTGAAGCGGGATTTTCTGCGGTTACAGCGACCAAAACAAAGCTACTGAGCAGACTGGACATCAGGAGCACACTTCGTCTGTCATTTTCTCCGATTACGCATAGATGGGACCGGCTTGTTTTATTTTTATGCTGTTTGTATTTGATTTTATGCCAGTCGTATCATTTCACTTGATCGTGTTCCACCCCCACCCCGGCCGGTCCGTGAAAATATTGTCTGACATATAGCGGTACGTGGTGCAAAAAAGGTTGGGGACTGTGCTATACAGGATATAAATATTTTTACAGGTGTATGTAAAAGCAAAAAGTAATAGTTAGGGACTGTAAAAAGTTGTGCATGAATTTAAATATGAATTTGGGGGCTACATGCACAGATTACATAGATTATACAGGAATGTTAGGGAAAAAAATATATGTATTAGCGGGTTTATAATACAAGATAAATAATGGCAGATAAGATTTACAGATTTAAAGATTATATATAGATTGTGTATGTGTGTGAGGGGAAGAGTCCATGGTATGTGTGTTAGTGTGAGGACAGTTTATATGTTATTATTAATGGAACGGGTATGCATAATATAGAAAAATTTATATCACACATGATATTATTATGTTTCTGTTTTTTTACACATCAGGCCCTCATAATAAAGTCCTCCAACAAAGAGAAGCAATTTTAAAAAATCATGACATTTTTCTGATTTAATCAGATATGACTAATTGAAAAAATATCTACAAACAGAAAAACTAACTCAAAGATAAAAGTCTTCCTCCACTAGCAGATAAAAATCCTTTTTTAGATGAATGTTTGGTGTGCAAAGAGTCCTTCACTGTTTTTCTCCATTCAGTCTTTGAAGACAGCAAACTTTGTAGTAGCCCAATTATTTTAGCATCACAGCTGTCCTTTCAATATAGATTATATTTCAATTCTTTTTTCAAAGGTTGTTGGTGTCATTTCCAGGTTGAGAGAGTTGATAAAGAGAGAGGGACTCGTGCATCAACAACCGGAGCCTAAAACTCATCTCAGTACTTCCCCCTCAAAGCATTAATCTACTTCACACCTGGGGGTTAATGTTTCCCAGATGCTTCTAACCATTTTCACGAGCACCTAAAGAAAGAAAGTAAAAAACATTCCCAGTGGAATTATTTCTCATTTAGGTGACTGCTACATAAAAAAAACCCACTGTGGAGTCTACACTGAGGTGTTCTGGTGAATTACGCTGTCATTTAATCTTAACCAGAATAAAATAGCCTTTTGGTTGTTTTTTATCACTCATATTTTAAACAGCAAACAAATATGACTGATTGATTGACTTTATTGATCTCACAGTGTTGTGTTAGACCAGCTTTTTTTGCCAATGGAATGGGAGCCAAATGCCAATTGTTATCAGGGCAACCATGTTTGATAAACACATGTTAACCATTCAGGCCCCGTCCACACGAAGCCGAACCCTGGCCTAAACGCACAAATTTTTCACCAAACCAGCCTCTCATCCATACGAAGCCGGCGTTTCAGGGGTCTGTAAACGATC
>NW_015151619.1:190048-191900 GCF_000732505.1 Cyprinodon variegatus
AGGGGTCACAAATAAAATGACATTTTATGCCCTAAAATAAGCAATTAAAGTAATTACATTTTAAAAGTGGTGGTTATTTAAAGGATATTGTAGTTATTTATTGCCATATAGATTTTATTTATTATTTATATAGATTGAATTTTATATAGATTTTATAGCAGTCTGGTTGACTTTTCTTTATTCAACTGATTGGTTGAAGGAGGGCATGAAAACCTTCTTTTAAATCAAAAAGAGGGCCGACAAAGAAAAGTCTGAGAACCTTGCTGTATTAATTAGACCTAAAGGAGTAAAACATGTTGATGAAAAAATAGCATATCAAATGCTGGAATTAATGAGTAATCATTTTAATTTAATTTTCCATTTAATACACTGGTCAGGTTTATCCTCATTATAGAAAAATCCTCCATACTGCAAAAAATGTAAATCTAAATAAGATTTTCTTTTTAAATAAGTGCATTTTTTCTTGAATTGAGCAGGTAAGTGAGACGCTTTGACAATGGAACAAGACAATTTACATTTAAAATAAGAAAAAACTATTTTCCTTTTTCAGGTTAATATCTACTGATCTTATTTTAAGAGTAAAAGTAATCATTCCATTGGCAAATCATTATTTACCTACTAAAATGAAGGGTAAATACATTTAATAATAATAATAATAATTAAAAAATTATTATTTCTAAATCATTTTGCAATGCAGTGCCAATAACTGTAAATACTGTTAAGAACAGTTACTTAAATAAATAATAAATCTTTTATTTTTTCCTCAATTTTCAGTAAAATCAAATATCCTGTCAGTTTTAGACTCAACAAAAGTCTGTACCTTAGTATAGAAACCCTTTTCAAATTCAGACTTCTTGCAAATTTTTACCCCATCTTGAAACCAGGGCCCTGATTTATTCTGCTTTCTTTATAATAAAAGAATACAGAGAAAAATTTTAATTTCTATGGGCATGTAAAGAGCTGCTGCAAGCTCCAGCTTCACTATGAGGCTGTCCTTGTGTGAATCCAGCTGAGAGGTGATATTTAAAGAGGATCGGGCAGAGATAAAATCCATCATTCTTTCCACGGTGGAGCAGCAGCACAATGAATCCATCCATCTTCTCAGTGAGAGTATCATGCCATGATCAGCTGTAGTGCTTCTGTTCACGCTGACTTTTTGACCCTTACTAATTGTGACGGAGATGGAAATGTTTATTGCAGCCAAGCATGGACCTCAGCGCCTGACCCCATCAAACCGGGGCTATTAATCAAACTCTCGTCTGTAATTTCTCTTTGCAGAGGTGTCCCGAAACGACTCCTGTCCTGATCTGCCTGAGATCCAGAACGGCTGGAAGACGACTTCACACGTTGCGTTGGTGCGGGGAGCCAGAATCACCTACCAGTGCGATCCTGGCTATGACCTGGTGGGGCGGGAGACCCTCACCTGTCAGCTGGACCTGTCCTGGAGCTTTCAGCCTCCCTTCTGTGAAAAAAGTCAGTTTTGCTCCATTGCATCATACTTTTTGAAGAATTTAGTTTCTAATTTGAACATTTTCCTGCTTAAAGCCCGAAAACTATCATGACTGATGACGTTATATACATGAAGATAAAAAGAATAAACAGTTTACAGAGAAACGTAATATGCAGCGTCCAAACACGTTGACTCTTTTAGAGTTATTACAACTGGAGTGAGATATACACTATGTAAAGAGGTCATTTTACACTAATTCACAGTGGGAACAAAATGCACTCAGATTAGTGTTGAATTTAAAGGTATAGTGGAGGATATTTTTGAAAAAACCAGCACTCTCCGTAAAAAAAAAACACACATGCACAACCCTGTACCTGCTCCAAAGAGGGAACGACTAATAAA
>NW_015151619.1:194449-196171 GCF_000732505.1 Cyprinodon variegatus
AAAAGTTTTTCCACTTGAGGATTTTGTAAAATTGAAACATTGACAACACAACATTATCATTTCAACTTTAAACAACATTATTATTCTATATTAATCAGCGAACAAATATGGAAAATAAAAACCATGACTGTTCATTTGTAGATTTATGTATCACAAAACCTTCTTGACTTCACATAGACCCAGAGATGGGTAGGACACTAGTTATATTTACTTGAGTGACTCTAAAAAAATAAAAAAGTATTTTTGACCTGAATTTGAGATCCTTTATAAAAGATTTAAAGGCACACAGTAAAAACAATTTAGAAATTTGTTAAATAAATGTATTTACCCTTAATTTGAGAAGGTAAATAAAATGATTTGCCAATGGAATGATTATTTTCACCCTTAAAATAAGATAAGTAGATATTAACTTGAAAAAAGACAATGCACTATTTTTCCCTTATTTTAAATGTAAATTGTCTTGTTCCATTGGCAAAGCATCTAACTTACCTGCTCAATTCAATAAAAAAGGCACTTATTTTGAGAAAAAATTAGTTATTTAGATTTACATTTTTTGCAGTGCAGTTCTACCAGATAACATGGAAACACTGAATTTAAATGAACAAATCGCTTGTCTGAAGAATACTTTTCTAATTATTCTGTTTTTAGTAGATAGAAGTTAATTTCCTAATTCACCAAAAATAGAAAACACACAGTTTATGTGCTCTCAACTAAGTATTTAACACTTGAACATTAAACCAAAGCCAAGATTATTCATTGCTGTACTTTTTGTATTAAGGGAATTAATCTAATCAAAGACTTTGCTGTTTTCTTTTTTATTCTCTTCCTCGTAGTCATGTACTGTTCCGACCCGGGTCACGTGGAGCATTCGACCAGAACTCTGTCTGACCCTAAACTGTTGGTCGGCACAACCATTCAGTACAGCTGCAACCCCGGCTTCGTCATGCAGGGCGGAGCCACCATTACCTGTTATGGTCGTGAGCCAGGGACGCCCGTGTGGACTTCTCGACTTCCTCATTGTGTTTGTGAGTATCAGACAGGATTGTTAAAAATGTATCCTGCAGTTCAGTGTTGTTTTAGTCGATGATGACGAAATAATTTAATTGACGCTACTTTTTAATGACGATAACAAAAACTGACGAGCTAAACATGGATCTTTGATGACTTTGATGACTAAAACATGACTAGTCATAGGTTTGAGTTTTAGTCAATAAGACGGGACTGAATTAAAATTAGTGGGTCGTTTAAGCTGCTTAATTTTGCTATAATCAGCTAAGCTAACTCTGTCAAACTGCTCTGATCTTACATGGAGCTCAGATTCTGTGCTTCATGCTCCGCTCTAATGGTTCGTTCTCAGTAGTATGGCTATTCCATCGCTACTTAATAAACTATATATCACTGATCATCAATTCAATTCAGTTCAGTTTATTTCTATAGCGCCAATTCACAACACATGTCATCTCAAGGCACTTTACAGTTCAAAAGATCATCCAGTCAAATTGGTTCAAAGTTTTCCATCTAAGGAAAACCAGTTGATTGCATTGACTCATTGACCCAAATAAAATCCATTACACTAAGCGTGCTTGTAGCGACAGTGGAGAGGAAAAACTCCCTTTTAACAGGAAGAAACCTCCAGCAGAGGTTTCAAGGGGTTCAAGGAGACAGAAGCAGAGATACAAAAAGCAGCTGTAAAAGGAAACACACAGCCAGGCAGACGAGCTC
>NW_015151619.1:197756-199091 GCF_000732505.1 Cyprinodon variegatus
AACAGTTACAGATAAAGCACTAATCTTATGGAGAGACTACAGTACTATGACCAAAAATTGCAAAGTTTTTAGATGTCCATTGTACCTTATTTCAATTGATTCCTGAAAACCAGGCCTCTGACTATCTATTTGAAGATAGCAGCCATTAGTAAACGTCTGCGTTTTCATTTCAGTGCCTATAGTGGCAAAACAATATATAAAAAAAACAGACTTAGAAAAATGACACCACTTTTTATTTTTCACATGCCTTTTAATGACAGGAAAAAACAAGCAAACAAACAAAAAAAGTTGATATTTTTTAACCATATTTATTATCTTATTCGCTTTCAAGGTTTCTCAACATTTAGTGGAGAGAAAAAAAATGTAAATTGAAATTAGAAAAAAAATTCAATCCAAAAGCGAAATTTTGCAAATGTTTTAATCAACAAAGGAGCTTTACTTATCTGTTTTCTCAGTTTTTGGTGTGTTTTTTTTTCCAGTTTTCTTTTTTTTATTTCTTTTTATTAAAAGTTATAGTATTGACAGTATTTATATTTTGAAAATTCATTTTATTCAAATGCTTTTTTTTTAAATGTATAGAATTTCTTCTAATTTATTTTTTTGTATTGAGTTCATCCAATTTCATTCTTTTATTTTTTATATTTAGTTTGAATTGTATTCATTGATCTTTTAGATCACATTGTTCTTACCAATAGAAACGCACACTATTAAAGCTAAGTTGACCAATACATTGTTGTTGTTGTTGTTATTTTCCATGTTGACCAATAGAAATGCGTCTTCAGTCCTTACTGAAGGAAATTTGCGAAGCTAAATCTGGACAACAAAAAAAAAAAAATGAAAATATAAAATGTGATAAAACAGAAAAGTTAATTTCTTACATTTTTTTATTTTCTGAGTTGCTATTTTTTTTCTTTCGATTTTTAATTTAATGTGTTTTTTCAAAATTCCTTGATTGCGACACTAATGGAACCAAATCCGCTCCATGAATCTCCATCTGCTGTTGAACGATGAAGCTTGATGTAGCCCATTTATCTGCTACATTGTAGCGGATAAATGGGGAACAGAGACTCTTTCCTGTTGCAGATCTATATGACAGGACAGGATGTGTTTGATTTGTTGGATCTCTCTTTTTCTATTTTTTATTAAAAAAAATAAAATAAAAAATCCCAGCATTTTAAAGCAGAAAGGGTCTTCCTCTTTTGCATTTCACCCTGGGGCTTATAATGTTTGGACTCTGTGTATTTTTTATGGCTGTTAATATAAGTGTCAGGTGTTTGATATGTAAATGAAATGCTAATAGAGCGAACCAATCAGCCTTTAGCGACCAGGAGGAGG
>NW_015151619.1:201683-206058 GCF_000732505.1 Cyprinodon variegatus
TTTTTTCTTTCATTAAACAAGGGGTACCAACAATGTTGTCCATGAGAGTATGTTTGTTGCAGTATGTCTGCATAATTGATACAGAATACAGTATAATTAGGAATTAAATTCCTAATTATGGGAATTAAATTATTACCAAATTGATTGTGTTAATTTATTAACTCAATATGCCAATCAGAAGGTTTGGCAGCCATTGCACATAAATAGAGATTTAATATGATTAAGGTGACTAAGCATTGTTACAAATACAATAAAAAATAATTCTGCCATGTCAGTTTTTATATCTGCTGAGTGATAAAATGATGTGTTTCTTTTAGCTATCTTCAGTTGCTTGCACAACCATGAATTGGAAGGTAAGTGTCTTCCTGCGCCACTGATCTTTCATCAAGAGGGTTGAAAAGGAAATGTTGTTTTTAACAGACAGATACATATAATAACAACAAAGAAACAGACAAAAGGTTAAAAAAAGAACATCTCTGTTAGTTTGTGTTCCTCCTACATCTACAATTTTCATTTTTTTAACTCTCTACAATTTTTCTCCATTTGAGTACCTGCTTCATCCACCCACATTTACCAAGCCACCTTCAGCCTGACCCTTGTTGTCTAGTTAATACGCTCTAATTAATTGTGCATTGTTCATTTGTTGGGTGTCAGTTGCAGAGGCGACTGCAGCCTCCCCTCTCAGTGGAGGAAATATAGCACTGGCCATCTTCATCCTGGTTCTGCTGCTGTCTGTTCTGCTCGGAGGGGTGTATGTTTATGTCACCAGGTGAGTCCCACAGCTGGAACATGTCTGTCAAAACAACTCCTGGATGAGTCACATGAGACAGGAATTATTCATACAAAAAACATCAGCCAAACTCGGGAGTTAACTTATTTTATAAGCCAGGGAGCGTTCACATTTAAAATCAAGTTTAAAAAAAGATATTTGGTGTTTCAAAGATTTTTTTTTAAATGTTTGTTTACAATAAATGAAATAAGGCAAATAATTAAAAAAAGATTGTAGTAAATAAAATCAATAATTTTTAATGCCTATTGGGATATTTAAGGAGAAACAAGCAAACATCTTAAGGAACCTGACAGGATAAGCTGGTTATGTCCAGTCATGTTTGCAAATGTTCCACTTCAGCAGGTGCAAGGAAACGGCTCAGTGTAAATGAGAAAATGCATTGAACCATATAGGGACGGTCTGGGAGAAAAATATGTCAGAGATTACAAAACCTCAGGAATGGGGTGGAGCAGGTTGTTTTTACAAGTCCTGCAGGGTTTAAATGTTTGACTGCTTTAAAACGCTGATCCAGATGATTGCAAGTCAGCAAATGTTTGTTAATAATGGTGTAATTTCTGTTCCATTATTATTAGTGTTGCACCGATACCAGTAACGGGCGGGGCCTCAATCCAGCACTAAAATGGTGATATCAGTATCAGCGAGTACCAACAAATAGGGCACATTTTGAGAGCCAAAAGTTTATTTGATTACAGTATTGTCACCCATTCCAGTTAGGAAATAAAAAGTTCTACTGGATTCACTTTGTATTAGTCTTTTTCCTGCTTCACAAAGGTAGGCAGCAGCTTGATAAGCCATGATGGCATTTATTTTACATCCAAGTTGTATGCAGTTCATCATATATGCACCCACACATCCATTTCAAACAGATGGTATCAGTATCAGGCGATACTGCACAGCCAGGTATCGGGTATTGCAGGGTGACCAAATGTCCGTATTTCTCGTCCTGTCCCGGGCGTCCCGGTTTTTTTTTAGAAAGTGAGGAAATGTCCTGTTTTTTAAATTACCTTCATTGGACCATTAAATTTACAGGCACTAGGGCCCTGCGCACGACGCTGCGTGTGACGCAGCGATCCCTGAGCCGCGTCAGAGCGGGCAGCCCTGTTGTTAATCAGCATATAGATAGCGTGGCTGTCAGTTTGCCAGCAACATGCCAAAGCGCATATGTATGTTTAACAATGATTTACAGAAGAGTTTCCCCGCTTTCAGACCGGGTCGAGACAAATGGGAGGCCTTGTACACAGTGTGCAAAGCAGGCACATATGTCTCGGTGTCCAATGGAGGTGCGAGGAATCTGAAAAGCCACCTGGACACCCAAAGTAAAGATAGTCTATTGATATTTTGTTTGTTTTTGGTACATTTTGGTACGTTTTTGCTACACAAGAAGTATTTTTTGTTAATTAGCTCATTTGTTATTTTTTTTTCCCCAATAGCCTACAGAACAGACATTATTTTTAATTTTAATTAATTAATTAGTGAGGCTGAGTATCATCTGTTATTGGGAGTTGAGAGTTATTGTTAACTTTTATTGTTAGGTGAGGGATGTTTAGATGAGACATGAGACATGTTTAGATGATTACAGTGAGTGCATGCCACAGACATCTCTATGCTTGGGAACGGAGATCCCCCCCGCTCCAAGGTGTCCTGCTTTTCCCAAATGAAAATATGGTCACCCTAGGTATTGGGACCAAAAAATGGCATCGGCGCAATACTAATTATTATTACAAGTAAAGTAAATGTTTTGTAAAAAAAAAAAAAAAAAAAGGCAATTTAAAGAAAAAGCTTTTAAAATCGTATTTTTATCCCATATTATATTTTCCATTTTTTATTGTATGCAGACATGAAACTGAGAAATTTAATTAAGAAAAAGGTTTTTAAGAGTAACTTTACTGTTTTCTCTGATTTTATTTTCTTTCACATTTTTACTTATTTATTAATATTAATTTCATTTTAAATCCATTTAATAATTGATAGAACTTTTTTTTTATATATATATACTAATTATTTTTAAGTTTTCTCCCCAAATTTTTGTTTCCAGTTTTATGAATTGCACTCTTTTCAAATTTCAATTTACAAAACATGTTCTTTGCCTGATAATCATCACGATAATGGAACAAAGTATACTGTATGATATTGTAGTGAAAGGGTTTCAACAGCGCGGACCCGGGGAGGTAAAAATAAAAATATACACCACTCTCTTCAGACCTGTGATTATAACACTAAAAAAAAAAAAGTCAGTTTATTCGTTTTTTTTTTTACTTCACAAGAAACAGCTTATATTTGTAAACTGTAAAATATTGAATATAATATCAAGATCATGGGTTTTTTACAAGGTGCTTTGAAATTACATGGAAGAAACTGTTCAAGAATATTGTGGCTGTTTGTCTTCTAATTTGAAATCAAATGTCTTTTTTGTAATTCTTTTTTTATAGATTTATTTTTTAAAACAGTTTTTTTTATGGCTACCTGGGTATAATTTAGCTATGAATGGAAAATTAAACCATTGCTGTGGTCAAAACATTCTTATATAGTGTCTAATTGCTGTCTTTAACATTTGGATTTCCTTTTTTTGCCTCTCAGATGCAGATATCACACCAACCTCAGGATGCCTCTAATCTACCCCCACCCGTACAGACAGATCACTGTGGAGACAGAACATGACAACCCGCTCTATGAGACAGGAGGAGTAAGTTTCCAAATGTTAAAACTGCCGCAGAACATTTAAAGGAGAAAAATAATCACAACTTAGAGGCAGAAAACCTAAAAATCTCTTCTTTTTTGTTGTGAAGGCAGGCTATTCACTTAAAAACATTTCTTACACAAATAAAAGACTTTGGGGCCACATCTCTCATAGGAGGGAAGAATTGCTAAACGACAAGGGTGTAAATCACTGCTGAGATCATGATATGATGTTATATCTATTTGTTTGGACAGCCATATGGCATGGGGTGGGATGGATTGATGCGATAACAGCTTCCGTTCTACTGGCGGGTTCACACCAAATCCATAAATGCAGAATAAAGCACTGACTCACATGTTCACATCCCTTTTTAAAGTCTAGGACCAAAATATCTGTGGTCGGCCATATAAAAGAGAAAGTTTTGGATGGTGAACAGCGGACCCAGTATTCAGGCAAATAGATAAGAACAAGAACAGGCAGGCTCAGAGGTCCAGGAGTCCAAAGACAGGTCAGGCAAACAGATCAGAACAGGAACAGGCAGGCTCATTGATGAGAGGCAGGTCAGGATGAGGTAATCAGAAACATTAAGGTACGCTAAAAACATTCTCACCACAGGCTGGATACAACAAGAATGATCTAGCACCGATGACTTGATAAGAACGGCTTAAAAATGGGCAGGAGCAGGTGGATTATATAAGAGGTAATGAGCAACTGGGCAGAATTGGACAGGTGAATGAAATGAGTAATTAAGCCAGAAAATATGGACACTAATTACCCCCAAAGAGTTCAGGGGGAAACAGATGCGGCATCTGACAGCAAAAGCTGAAGCAGCCTGACCACGCAGGCAATACAGAACCCCCTGTATGCCTGAAAAACACAGTCTGACAACAGAAGGCCACAGTCTGTGT
>NW_015151619.1:207498-208995 GCF_000732505.1 Cyprinodon variegatus
CTGATTGGACGTTCGTTTGGTGAACGGCTCCAAATTTTCTTTAACGGAGAGTCTCCAGACTGATTAGCGAGTGAAATCTTGAAAGCTCGCGAGATCAGGATGGTCTCACGAGGCTATGAAACCATGGGGATGCTTCATTAAATTAGTTAAATGTGGATAAAGATATTGTTCCCGGAGAAAACGTCAAATCTTGTATGCTTTTTACCTTGGATTCCAGCCAGCCTTAAAAGCCCAAAAGGCAATGATCTTCTGCAGCAAAGAAAATGCTGTTATAAACCGTTGCTTTCATTGATCGAGGCATAGTATTAAACCATATTATATCATAAGTAATGTAATGGCGTTAAAACTGCCATCACTGAACAGAACACCACAAGTAACCAGTCACTATCTAGCACTCACCACCACAGTATTAGCCTTTTTCAAATGGCCAATTACAATTACACACTGAAGATTAATGATGTAGATGAGGTGATGGTTTGTTTTGAATCACTGATCCACACATGCATCAAATAATTCTTTTTAGAAGTGGAGCAGAAATCCCAAGTAAATGTTTAATGCTTCAAGAAGTTCTAGTTTTTACATTTTTGTCGAGTTACATACAGATTGGAGTCACCCCAAAGTGGTAATGGATTGCTGAGTAAGGCAATCATTACCTTCATTTTGGGTGGCCATTGTGCATTTAGGCTGATGCCGGTGAAGGTTCTCAGTCATCCAGGTGATAGGCGCAATTAGAGAATCACCTGGGACCTGGGAAGCCAGGTAACTGGTGGGAAGCCATAAGAATGCTCCGTTGTGCTGAATGGCAGCCTTCTGTGGCATGCAAGGCCTCAGAGTCAATCTGTTCCCCCCTGTGATGAACAGAAATTTCGATTACAATGTAAATTGTTGTTGACAATAAAGAAGTTTTGATTGATTGATTTGATTGATAGTCATTCTAAAAAGTAAAAAAAAAAAAAACAAATGCAAATTTTTCATGTTTTCTAAGACAAAACAAGGCTTTCTTTCAGTGTATTCTCATTATGAGTTCGTATGAAATGGTACGAAAAGTTATGCACCGTAATTTGTACGTTTCGGACGTTTTTTTCGTCATATGCGCATGCGCATCTTACGCACCATTCAAGAACATAGAATATAAATTACAATTAGCCCTAACCCTGACGCTAACCCTAATATATAAAACAGCAAGCAACGTAGTTAACGACATGAATAAGTAATTATTGCAGTGTTTTTCCCAGTTTTACATCCGTCCGCGAATCTGCTTTTTTTTTCTGTCTGCCAGCGCATGCGCACTGATCTGGTTTTTTGAGGAAAAACGTCCAAAACGTACGAAATAGTGTACATGACTTTTTGTACGATTTCATACGAACTGATAATGAGAATATGTTGTTTGTTTTGGTCCACTCTATAAAGCCTCAAGCCCAGTGCTAATTCTTGTCACGTTTCAGTGGTGTTGGTTAGAAGACCCAAATGCAGAGACGAGTTGGTTGAGATGAATTT
>NW_015151619.1:209786-211687 GCF_000732505.1 Cyprinodon variegatus
ACTAGAAATCAAGGAGCAAAAGAAAAACATAACAGAAACAGAAACCTAACAATTCTGACATTTTTAATTGAAAAACTTTCCTGGATGGGAAACGAAATTACTTTAATCTTGGAAAATAAGTCCAGTGGATTGTCCAGGCTGATCTTTGTGATTTTTCGTATTTGGTTTCTCATGTTTACCAGCTTAGGACATAAAAACTGATGAGACTAACAAGCCCAAACAGCACTAATAGTGAAAAGTTGTAACAATGTACAATCTACTACTAAATAATCAATCATTTCTCTTTGAGTTTGTTGAACTAACGCCGCCTGTTCCCCTCTGTTTCCTTTACAGCAGGACACTCGTGAATATGAAGTATCAATATGAGACATTTCTAAAGAGACTAACCACCCAGTGCTGACACCTCATCTTCCCTCCCTGACCCTTTCAACCCAGGAGGAGGCCATGTAAATACAAATAATGATGTCCAGCCCCTCCCTGCTACAAGACACAGTTACTCATCCTGTTCTCCCCTTCTTTGATGTGATAGCTTTTGTAGATGTAAACGGACACTGAAGAGTACGCAAAGAGATATTAATACAAGCCAGTGACACATCAGTGGGAGACCATATGGACAGTAATGAAGGAAGATGTCGGGGACACTATACAGCAGGAAGAATGTGGAAATATGGGGGTCAGAACTTGTTTCTTTGGGAAAATCATAGAAGTTAGATTTTTAAGCATTATGATTTAGACTGAAGCCCATTTGTAATTCAGCCACTGTCAGATTGCTTTTTTTTTTCCCCTGTAGAAACCAATTCATGTATTTTGTAGTTATATTTGCTACTGGAGGAGGTCAACACTCCTGCGCTTCATTCCAGAGTGTTTACATGCAAGAGATCCACAGGAAATAATATTAATATGGGACTGAAATGTGTATCTTTGAAAAAAACTGCAAAATACCCAATTAGAATGTAAATATTACAAGCTGGTTGAAAGAGATAAAAAGCTGCTGGAGTCTATTACACTGTAATTATGACACTGTAGGGGGGCTCTGATTTCGCTGCCAAATGTAAATAATATATGATTAATTCTGAAATATGAATTGGGAAGGGAAGATAGTTTGGTGCCGGTCGGGAAGTGGCCTCTAAGTCAAACCAGTTCTGAAGCTTACCTGGTTACCTGCATGTAACTCTTTAGAGCGCTTTCAAAGATGTCGATATGTTCATACACACAGACATGCTTCTTTAAACAGAGGTTCAAATACGCATGGACTTTGGGTTTTTGCAAAATGTTCTGTCTAATCTCAGTGGGTAGCTTACCAACCTTGTTCCTGATGCTCTACCTGCTGTTACAACGTTTCTTGTAATGGATCTGAAAAAAGAATGCACACCCTCGTTACATTTCCAGATGTTTGCTTCTCAGCAACAGCAGTGACCCGGTAATATTACTTAATCGTATGCTGCGCTATGCAGACATCTGCACGGATAAAGACTCCCTTGTGTTAGCATGCAGAATACTTGGAGTGATTCATTTATGATACAACCCCTATAGATCATTAAACTTTAATGAACGGTTGATTCTTTAATATATCAACCAGCAAACCACTTCCCTTCATGTTTAGGCTCCATCAGCTGAAGGAACAATGATACAATACAAGCATATATATGGATACAGATGGAATTTATAAGGAGCTTTTGTTGTGACACTATTGCCACATTCACCCAAATGACTATAAAATGATAAAATAACGATACACAGATCAGAAGGTATCTTGGGGTTAAGTACCTTGCCCAAGGACACATCGACTTTTGACAAAAGGAAGCTAGAATTTAACCTACGGTTTTTGCATTTTACTAAGACTACTGTTTCCATTTAAGGCACTCTGTTTGTTTTCTAAATCCACCACAACTTGTATCCAC
>NW_015151619.1:213432-218453 GCF_000732505.1 Cyprinodon variegatus
AAATATTTTAGAGAAGACATCTTGATTACACTGAAAAAGCAGTTTTCAAATACTGATACCACTATACTACTAATTAAAGTGAGAGAGATGGCTTTCTTAAGCAATTTGTCACTTGCTATGGTCCTCTCTGGATGACCATCTGGTTTTCTCTTCCATGTTTGGCTCAGATCCTCGGGGGTAGGGGTGTTCTGCGGCTCCTCACACCCACACTGAAACATTCTTATTAGAAATGATTTAAATGCACAACCATGCACAGATATGCTCTGACTCATTCAAGGCACATCAAATTGTAGCTTCTACTTCGATTTCTGAAATTCTATCCCTTAACCTTTCCAGGGGAGTCAACGGTATTTTTTGGGTAGAAAAGAAGCTCTGGACTGCTTTGCTGAATCCATCCTTTTGCATTATGCTTACATTAAGCGGCGAAAATACTAATCAATAACACAGATAATATTGGGACTACAGCTTTCAAGAAAATAACTACAAAAAATCTTAAGTTACATAAATGTAGCAAGATGATAAACTGTATTTAGTATATAACTCATTATGATGAATGAACTGATACTTGGAGCATCCTGCTTCCTGGCCATCACTCATTCCTCACTTATTAGATCGACTACGGACGTACTTAGGGTGACCATTTCTATAGCACCACAAAAGAGGACATTATGCGGCATATCAATAAGTTACTAAGGTGTACACAAGAGTCTGGTATACTCTCATTTATACTACAATTTGAGGGGTTTAAAGAGGATGCTCATGTAGCTGAATAGGACTGGTGATGTTTTACGGTATGGTACACCTTGCACAGCTCTGCAGAAGTTATTTTGGCATCTAGGTACGACGAAACTCGATTTAAAAGAGCTTCTTTGAAGAGGTACCTGCTGCACGTTTATGACTTTTATGTTTATCTGTACTCGCATGCTGTTCAATTGCAGCTTTCACTTGACAGCTGACATCCAAATCGCATCGACAAAGTCTGCAGAAGCCATGGAATGAGTCTCGACTACTTTTCGTTATAAATTCATGTTCTTTTGTCCATTCAGAGTTTAACAAGGTCTTGCGTTTGGCATGATGCTAATTTTCTGTCAATGTACAACTTAGCAGCACTCTGGTCCTTGTGCACTTTTATAACCAATTACGAGCATATATTTATCTCACACAGTACCAATCTTTACTAATGATCTGTTTGGATATTGAAAAATAATCTGCTCTTCACGCCTCTTGCCTCATAAAGGTGGGCTAACGTTCGTCCTGACGCTGACAGTGCAATAAAAATCCTGACTGTCCGGCCTGAAGCCAGACATCTGGTCCCCTTAGTCATACTTCCACTATGGCTGATGATCCTTACTAATTTGAAATATTTGGTTTAAGCCATCTGTATTTCTCTGGGTACCATTGTCCAGCACTTTTAATTTTGTGTCTGCATCAAACAATTGCATTTCCCCCTCAGCAGCCATCAAAGGCTGCATTGGCCTATCAGTTACTTATTCATTTTGGTCAATTTGTGGACACATGGAAATACCTCTTTCACTTTATGCAGGTGTAGTGTTAATCTGATCATATATACATATATGTAAATATATGTATATATACACTGCTCAAAATGTTAAAGGGAAGATGTGAACACACAATATAACTATAAATCAAACCTATGTGAAATCCGACTGTCCAATTAGGAAGCAACACTGATTCACAATCAATTTCACATGTTGTTGTGCAAATGGAGTAGAGAACAGGTAGAAATCATGGGCAGTAAGTCAGAGCTCTTTTTTTTTTTTTTTTCTTGGATCAGTTAACTTATGAAATCTTCAAGACACCTTTGACTCGTCATCTCTGCATAACTATAACTTAAATATGTTTCAGTAAATAGGTAAAGAAATGTACTGGTGTTTAAATATTTATGGACCTGACTATTAGGTTTATGGGCCAATTACCCTTTAACATACAGTAGGCCCCCTTTGGTTTCTACACCCTTTTATTTCCCCTCTGAATTATTAAAATAGTATTTGAAAACTGCTTTTTTTATTTACTCATTTGTTACCTTGGTCTGATATTAAGAATTTTTAACAGCGCATGAACTACATTTTGTTAACCATTCAATCTGACCTCTCACAATGTCTACATGTCATTTATGATCCCCCCACCCGCCCCTACCATCTGTTTCTGGCTATCCAGATGAAGGGGCTATATTGCAACAAGTGAGAGTGAATAAATCTGTTCCAATGTCTTCACTATCTAAATACATCATGTGCTCCATGTGTGACACTGTGGTGAATTCATCTTCATTGGTGCAGACAGAGCACCTGCATAGCAAATAGTGGGACTAAGCAGCCCCAACAGCTAGTAGCCATTTACTAGCTAACTAGTAAATTGATATGAGTAGCTAGTAAATGCATAGCATTGATATTAGCGTATGTCAATGGTATGCTAATGTAAATGCTATATTAGCGTAGCATTTACATATATTTTGTAGCGGTGGGACATATATGTCTTATTTACAGATTGGATTGCATGTCCCCCTTGTTTAGCTGTTGCTTTCATTACATATGGTACTAGATGGAAAGCGAAGTAGTACTGACGTGTAATTTATTTAAAGCAGCTCATTTTAAAAAAACGACTTTGAACAGGCTATTTAAATCTAAAACAATATTTCTTTTGATCAGATGGTGGAATGTACGGAGCCCCTCTGATGACATGGTCAAAAAAAATTATTTGTGGCCACGAAGTAGTATTTCGTGGCCACGCAATAAGTATAACGAAATACTTATTAATAATATTAATATCATTCCTGGACAACTGGGTAAGCAAATTGAGTGCGCCTTCTCTAAGGTCTAAGGTGCGCTCGATTTGCTTACCCAGTCGGTCTCCGCCAGTCACGTGACATTTGTTGCTAAGACGCCATTTTAGGTGGAAAAGGCGTAGTGTAAACAACATAGCCAAACGAAGGACTAAAGGCCCGTTTACATAGCAGCCTGTCCAAGATAAGTCATTACAGTTAACATAAGCCTGAAAACAGGGGCGGATTTATTGATATTATTAATAACTTATTGCGTGGCCACGAAGTAGCTTTTCGTACGCACGTTATACTTATTGCGTGGCCGCGAAATACTACTTCGTGGCCACAATTAAACATTTTTTTTGTCCATGTCATCAGAGGGGCTCCATAAGAATGCTAATAATGGGCAATCTATTTTTTCCACTATTGTAGGGCACCTGTTTTGTTTTTTAGTGACTGGTTTATGATAGGGAGATTTAAATAAAAATTCATTTAATTTGATTTCTGTGGAACACATTTGAACATTTATTAGAACAAATTTCCCATTTCTATTTATGGAGGTGCTGCTAAATAGTACAGGTCATTAATAGTTTCTAAGAACAGGATTTTTTTTGGTCCATATTTGGCATTTTATTCATCTTTTTTTACAAGGTAAGGATACTTGTAACAAAACTGTAGCTTTTTTTATTGATTTATTCATTTTTACCCAGTCAGCCTTGTTGTCCTCTTACTTTAAGTGACTTAGGAGACCTGTTAGTGAAGCTGAGATCCTTCCACTTTTACCTGTGAAGATACATTCAAATATCAGACTTCAGGGCCACTGCAGAACATTTGTCTTCATCCTTTTTAATGCAGCTAGATTAGCTGAAATGGCCTGGAGTTAAAAATATCAGGAGAGGCTGATTGTCCAAGACTGAGATGATAAACAAGCTTTGTTGCAGATGTGAATTGCTTGGCTGTGGTTAATTGATCAATATTAAAATGTAACTTAAACAATCCCAGGAGAAGATGTATTTATTTTGATGTACTGTAAATGTGATGTTTTATGCAGAATAATAAATGTACATTTTCATTATAATTGGACAAACATCCGTTTACATAAATAAGAAATAAAAATTGAATAAAAAAAAAAAAAACTTTTGTCTTGTTTTTGTCATGTTTTATGGCAATAGATTATAGTTATAAAGAAATATAAAATGACAAGCGATGTATTGGAAAGTTTATTTCTGATCATTTCTATTGTTTATAAAGTATATAATCACATTATAATCAATAATTTTACTACTTGCTGTTGTTAACATTGTTTTCTATCACATTTGTTTTAAATGAGTAAGTCAGAACCATACTATATCTCTAATGGTTGAGACCCCTCAAACATTCTTCTTAGGGCCATGCTGGCACCAGGAAGGTAAACCCCGCCACGCAACAGCCAAGACGCCGCCGACCCCAAGACGCCACGTTCATCCCATCAACACAACTTCCGGTGTGAATTTGTGAGCTCACAAACACACAAGAAGCCATCTGTTTCTGCTCCTGCTTACATAATTTCAGTCCAACAAGCACATTGCAGTATTAGGGTTTAGGGTGGGACATGTAGCTGTGACAAAAGCAGTTCTAGATGAATCACGTCTAGAAATAAACTTGAGTGCTGCACAGGATGAATCTTTCTCCAAGGTGAGCCGTTTCCGTTGCCTCATCCAATCAGGGAGTGGATGTTGTTGTGACAGGCGCAGTGAACACAATGTTTTTCAATCAAAATGCAAGATAAAAAAGTGAATGTTGACATAGAATGAAACAAGAAGTTTGTGGGTGGCTTTTAAAAAGCGGTATTAGATAAATAGTCCTTAGAAAGACAGGTAAATATTTGAAAGTCCAATTGTCATGTTGGGTATGGGGATCAAACCCAAATGCAGAACACACCATGGAGACAGGGGTAAAAGTTCAACAGTTTATTTGAAAAGCACAAAACAATATCAAATACTGATTCTGGTCCGGGATGACTTCAAAAGGGTTTCTCTGTAGAGAAGGGATAGTTAGGTTAGCCAGAGGTCTGGGGAAATCTTGACACAGCCAGATACTGATCTGTACCTGGGGAGATTCCTGGGGAGAGAGGGAACCAGTTGGGGCCAGAGCTTGAGGGTTCTGCAGAGAGCTAGCAGCGGCAGAGCTTGACTTCAGACCTGAGTTCAGACTTTCAGTTATCAGCCAAGGATCTCTCCTGAGAACAGGGACAACTCAGCTT
>NW_015151619.1:219584-222648 GCF_000732505.1 Cyprinodon variegatus
TTTTCCATAGATAGAAATCTTGGTATCAATTTGACTGCATGATCTGGTTGAACTGTAAAGTGCCTTGAGATGACATGTGTTGTGAATTTGGCGCTATATAAATAAACTGAATTGAATT
The DNA here is from genome assembly GCF_000732505.1 of Cyprinodon variegatus. NCBI lineage: Eukaryota > Metazoa > Chordata > Actinopteri > Cyprinodontiformes > Cyprinodontidae > Cyprinodon > Cyprinodon variegatus. Next base: position 219,703 of record NW_015151619.1, read on the forward strand.
GAATATTATTACATCTCTGAATGATCATCATGAGTATTCGTATGAGCAACAGCCCCTCCCTTACCTGTGAAAGCAGCTGGAGAGTATCTAGGTAGGGCGAGGCTCCCTCTAGGAAACACTGACCCTGACTACACTGTTCCCAGAATTTGAGGTAGAGCGTGATGTTTCTGGATCAAAGTTACGAACAAGTGGCCCTTTCAGTAGCTAATCTGCACAGAACAGCAGCTTTTCTTTTTAGGCAAATGTGTCATACTTGTCATCTCCCGCTTCATATAAGACCGGCTCACAGGGGCAGCAGAGATTCACAGACCTCCATCTCCCCAGGCACCTCCTCCAGCTTTTTTCATTACAATGTTTATCAGGGTTTAACTTCTGGGTTGAATTTTTCCTATTCCTAACTTCCAAAATATGTAATGATATCCTTCCACGTGGACTATAAAAATCCATCTGGAGGACCGGATTTTAGAAGACTCTAGATGTATTGGGCAACCTGGTTTGAAAACGAAGCAACCAGAGCAGCCATCCAGGCCACAGATATAAAAAAATATATAATAATAAAAACATTAGAGAGCTCAGCAGCAGCAGATAGGTAGGGTTAACCTCATGCTAAATTAATTTCAATCAATTCCATAAATCAATTTGATGAACCTCCATCCCTGCCTTGGCCTCCATTCTGTTAGAGAAATGTTTTCCTACAAATATAAGACAGATATGAGGCCAATTCTCTCATGTTGCGTTTCAGCCTCATTTATTATCTGATGCCAGCAGGACTTCTAATTGCAGTACAGGGTCTTCTGCATGGTAAGCATTCTATTGGCTTTCCTGCTGTGTTTAATTCAATGCTTGAAAAGATTTTAACCAGATGCTTGATTCCTCTCTGAGAATCCAGAATGCTAATTTTAATGAACAAAAATAAATGAACAGATCAAGAAGTACCACCTGCAGCTACCCTGTAAAGCCATGGTACTATTAACAGGAGATATTAATCAGAGACGACAGAAGAAAATTATTAACCCACCAACGTTTACAGCACTAATGAAATAAATACATCCAGTAGGAAGCCCATGATAACATCTAAAGAATGCAAAAGAAATGCAGGATAATGCAAAAGTATTCATTCACCTTTAAAACTATTGCATTCAAGGGTTCCAATCACTTCTATGGCCACACAAATATCAGCAAAACTAAAGCTTTATCAAGTTAAATTGATAAAGACACATTTTGTTAATCCAAAATGAAAAACATCCAATCCAGAACAGTGAAACATTTAATAACCTTTTTTTTTTTTTAAAGAAAAGGTTTTGGGAGTTATTTAGCTATTTTGTTATATTTTTTTCCTATTTTTTTTTTCATATTTATTATTTTTTCCCTCAGACTCTACAATTTGACACTATAACAGCAAAAACCTGTGCAATATCTAAAGTTCAATTACTTTTTGAAACCCTGTGCAATAATTTTTTTTATATTTGATACCCAGTGCAAACTGTATATAAATATAAATACCTATCTACTGTAAATACCCATTTAAAACCACGTGCAACAACTCTGTACAATAATCCTATTAAATCAGAGACTTCAGCTGTGTGTATATATATATATATATATATATATATATATATATATATATATATATATATATATATATATATATATATATATATATATACACTGTATATGTGAATGCACTGTATATACTGTAAATACCCCATGCACCTTTTCCCCATTTCCACACCTTCTTGTTGTTTTTGACCATTGAGCCGATATAACAACTACATTTTCTCCACTGTGAGATCAATAAAGTCAATCAATCAATGACTTTTAAGCAACACAGACACTATGACAGCCCTCAAAAATCAGAAAACAGTAATGAGTTCAATATTATCAAAACCATTTTTTTTGTTATACACGTCATTACTTTCAATTTTTTTTAATTATTTATACCGAAACCAAAATCTAATATGTTAACTTTTTGCAGCAGTTGGTTTAGTTGATGTCATGAGCTCATTGTTGCAAAGAAGATGGACTGGATGGTATTTATTTATTACTTATTTCCTGGAAAACTTGCTAGAACAACCTACAACAATCCACAGAGCAGCACGTTTCATTGCACTTTTATTTTGAAATCCGACACTCGAAAAAAAGCAGCAATGTGATAACGGTAATGTGAGGCATTGTTTGTTACCGTTCGAAATGGGGCTTCATTAGCCACGCCCCCTTTTTACTGGGCACAGCCCGTAGAACCTGGCTTCAGAGGTAACGACTCAGAAGTTAGGACTCAGAATAGACAGAGGATGATTACGAACATGCAAGTGACTAAACGGGTTTGACAGTTCAGTCCGTGTTCAGAGAATGAGGACGATCCATCCGGTCAACTAAACTGATGCAGCCGACGCTGCCAGATGGTTTCAGACGAGGAAGCCTAGAAAGCTGCAGAGCTTACAGGAGACCAGATCTGAGCTGACGAAGGAAGACAGAGGACAGAGTGAAGTAAAGAGGTAAATCCAGGTTCAGTCCACAGAAATATCCAACAAGAGTCCGAAGACAGGCAGGCTCAAAGGTCCAAATACAAAAACAGATCAGGAACAGACAATCAGAACAGTATAGTAGCGCTAGAGAACTCTCAACACCAAAGCCTAAAGAATAATCTGGCAAAGATGGCTGGGAAACGTGCAGCTTAAATAGGAGCCGAAACAGGTGGACCAGATGAGTGATGAGGAAAAGGGCAGAGGTAGACAGGTGAATGAAATGAGCAATCAAGTAAGCCATCAGTACCAAAATCATGACATCAGATATCCCATCACTACGTCTGAGTCCGTTTGTTTGGTCAATTAATACTTCAGATGCTTGTGTTAAGTTTGTTTTCTTTTTGAGCCCAGTTTTATGTTTTGAGGTCATAATTCTGTAAACAAATCTGTTTCCATTTTTCTTCAAACTTCCCTGTGCTTC
>NW_015151619.1:224207-225521 GCF_000732505.1 Cyprinodon variegatus
GCCATATGATAGCCATATTTACACTGTGCGCATGGCATACAATTATGCCAATTTTCCTAATCCCTGACCAATAATTTTAATTCTGGGTGGTGGATGAAATGGGTGGAGGGTAAAATAGGTGGTGGATGTTTTACTGTACTTAAATTTTTTTTGCCTTGTGGTTGTTTTTTTTGCCTGCTAAGTCACAAAAAAATGTGTCTGATTCGCGCCAATTCCTGGACAAAAATTACGCCGTCTGGCGGAAAATCACACGGCTTTTCCAAATCACACAAGAATGTGTACAAAACAACAAAAATGGCGCCGGCAATGCTTCTGGGTCGTTTTCATCGAATGTCGGTGATTTTAAAGTAATTTTGAGTGATAAATAATTTTGTTTTGCGATCATTACACTTGCAAACGCAAATGCAATCAAATTTGTACTCTGCCGACAATAAAAACTACTTGCCCCGGAGATCGGGCGATGGTTAACATCCAGCCCTGGAAGGGCAGCTAAATACAAATGCCTGACCTTCATGAGGAGCATATAAGTTCTACTTTCCAGGTACCACCTCCTACACTACATGTGTTTATCGCCGCCCACGATGGAGCCTCATCCTGAGCTCTCAGCAATGCGCCAGTGCTGCTGAGTTTAAATACATTAAGACGATGGACGGCCAAAGCAGAACATCCTACACACTGTGAAGAGCAGGGAAAGAAAAAATGCTGGACATCCATTTCACAGGGCTCTCCTCTACAACAGAGAGTGGACCACATTGGGATGTCCCGTTGTGTTGAATCGTTTTAAGTTTTAGTCCCTGTAGAAAGCTGAAGCATTGATTTTTTTCCCCCTCTTGAAATCCCCTGTTGTGAAATGGACTAATAAACATGTCTGAATCCTGTGCTGGCTGATATATTTACAGTTCCCCTCAATAATATCTTTGTTTGGGCCCAATAGCAGCCCTGTAAGTCATTGATTTCCACCCGAGCTCAGAGCCAACATGGGACAGATTTGTATCCATCTTCTCTGCGCTTGTCCTCCGGTGCTGCTGATGGCGTCAATTCTGCCACTGGGTGACGGATAGGGTCTTCTCTGTTGATGGACTAAACATACAGTCTCCTCCCTTTCATCCTATCCAGAGAAATCGCAACTACTTTTTACCTGTTTTGTGGCAAAACATACAGGCGCCGCTAAACATGAAAAACCAGTAATATGGAGTTCACTTTATTCCATTATTGTTGCAATCAAAGAACGTGATTTATGAATAGAAATAATTAAAAGAGCAGACCAGAAACAAAACTTTAAAAATGTTGTCTCAAAAACTTTTTAAAGATAAT
>NW_015151619.1:226540-228127 GCF_000732505.1 Cyprinodon variegatus
AGATTACCTCAACAAATTAACAGCTAGAACGCCAACGGTCTGCAATGCTGGGATTGCTGCAAATGGAGGATTCTTTGACGAAAGCAGTTTGATGTAAAAAAAAAATCTTATTTCAAATACAAATCATTATTTCTAACCTTATCAATGTCTTGACTCTATTTTCTATTCATTTCACAACATATGGTGGTGAATAAGTGTGACTTCTCAGGAAAACACAAAATTGTTTGGATGACCCCAAACTTTTGAAGTTTGTATATATTTTTGTAATATATTATTATTCCCCCTTTTGATTAGATTTTATATTTAAAATGTTATTTTTGTGATATTTCTTTTCTATTGGTCTGTATTAGGGCATTAGCCTTTATATTGGCCAAAAGTAAGCGTTTTTATTGGGCATTCAATAAAAAAAATGTGACCTCTATAAAGCAATTTGAAAAGAATGCAATCTGTTGAACTCAATTGAAAAATAACACATGAATTTAAACGAAACCTATAAAAATGAAATAAAAAATGTAAAATATGAAGATACGAGGTCTGTTATTTTAAAAAATTACTAAAAATACTAACAATATGGATAGCAAAGTTACGTTCAACTTTTTGACAAAAATCTTTGAATTTTATTCATTACTAATTTCCATTTACTTTCTTTTTTTCTCATATTTCCATTTACGAAGCATTTTCTTTGCTTCCAACAAAAATAGAACAAATTCACTTCATATTTTCATAACCTTAGAGGAAAAAATTACAATTGCCAAGTCCGATGTGATCAATTTCATCAAAACAGATTTTAATAATATTTAATTACAATTTATGGGATGTGCTTTACAGTTTGTTACATAAATAAGTACATTAAATTTAGTGTATTTCACCTTTTACAGTCACTACCACTCATAAAACAGTCAGCGGTCCTGGGGAAGGTTTAATGCATTTAAAACATGTTTTTAGTTCACCTTAGAAGCAACAGGTTTAAAGCATTCATGTGGACAAAAAGTCCTGATGAAGGCAGAAATTGTTTTGTTGTATTATATGTGGCACATGTTATAAAGTGACCGTAAGTTTACACAAAGAGAGTGAGGATTTGTTGAAAGTAAATGTCTGCAGGTTTATAGTATAGTTTCTGCACAGGAGTCTCTGAAGTGGGCGTGCTGTTTCCTGGAGCAGGTCCTCGGTGTTAGAGGTGGCGGCAGGTTGGGAGGGGCGAACAGGCTGATCTGCTGCTGCGTTGAGAAGAAGCAGGACTCCTCACGGTCGCAGTCTGAATCCACCTGGATGCTGACCTTGGGGACGGGCTGGTGCGGTGGCCTCTGAGGCAGGTTTTCCCCGGAGGCCAGGCTCGACTGGGAGTGGGTGGGTGAAGGAGGGCAGGAGATCTTTAGGTGCAGAGTGATGCTAGGGTACAACAGGGAGGGAAACATTTTAATTCAATGCTCAAAGCAGTTCCGCTGTCCTGCAGGAAATTCATCAGGAACATTTATTACTTATAACAGTAAATATTTTCTCTCCTAAGGAGGCCAAACCGTTGATAGATATGTTCCAGCATTTAACCCTATAATGCCAAATGTATCGTATTTGATACATACGGTTTCT
>NW_015151619.1:230287-231970 GCF_000732505.1 Cyprinodon variegatus
AAGGTGCAAAGCATGATGCTTCCACCCCCATGCTCCAAAATTAGAGATGGTCTTCTTGGGATGCAGCTCAGCATTTTTCTTCAGATTGTGCCAAAAAGTTTTATTTTAGTTTTATCTGATCACATTATGTTCACCCAATCCACTTCTGGATCATCCATCTGCTCTCTGGCAAGCTTCAGACGGGCCTGGACACGTTCTTTCTGAAGCAGGAGGACACATCTGGCTCTGCAGGATGGGAGTCCTTCCAGGTATAGTGTGTTACTGATGGTAGCCTTTGTTTCTTTGCTCCCAGCTCTCTGTAGGTCATTCATCAGGCTCCTCACTGTAGTTTGGGGAGTTTTGCTCAATTCAATTGAATTCAGTTTATTTCTATAGCACCAATTCTCAACACATTTCATCTGAAGGCTCTTTACAGTTTAACCAGATCATCCAGTCAGATTGATTTAAAGTTTTCTGTCTAAGGAAAACCAGTTGATTGCATCGACTCAATGAGTCAAATGCAATCCCTCACACTAAGCATGCTTGTAGCAACAGTGGAGAGGAAAAACTCCCTTTTAACAGGAAGAAACCTCCATGAAGGATGAAGAGAGCACATCCAGTTAGTCACAGTCAGAGAAACAGGACTACACTGTTCTCATGATCTCTTTGACATCAAGGGATGAGATCCTGCTTTGGACCCCAGATGGAGGGAGATTATTCATGGTCTTCTTTGTCTTCCATTTTCTCCCAATTGCTCCTACAATTGATTAATTCTGACTGTCTGAGGGTGGATGGGTGTCATTTATAAAAGCATGTTCAAACATTAATAAAGGTAATTAGTGGTGAACAAAAGAAATTATTGAACAAAAGGTTAAAGGTCTGTGGAGGCCAGAATTCTTGCTTGTTTGTGCATGAACGAATAATTATTTTCCACCATATTTGACAAAAAAAATTATTTTAAAATCTTACAATTTGATTTCCTAGATAATTTTCTATTGTTTTGATCTCTTAGTAAAATTAAGGTGAACCTATAACAAAAAGTACAGATATTTTAAAGTAGTCTAGTCTAAATACTTTTTTTGCCAGTGTGTGTATATGTGTGGTGGTCTGGAAGTGTTCTCAGGCAGTGATTTATGAGGTGTCTGTAAGCGTCATGCAGCCGTAGCGCACAGTACCTGCGGTCTAGTTCATTTTGATCAGATGTGACTGTTGAGTAAGGATTGATCTCCTGTAAGGAAGCACATAAACGTAACACGAGCAGAGAGAACGTGCACATAACAACACAAAGCAAGCATACAAGCATGTACATGAAAACAAACACAAAAAAGACATGAAGACAGAGTTAGATGATTGGAACCGTTAAAAACCGATTCCCACTCGGCAAGAAATGTTTCAGATTTACTGAAAAAAAAAAACAATCTCTTATTTTAAATCAATAAATGCAACCAATAAATGAGAAAACAGTCATAATGTTGCTTATACAAAATACATTAAGATTTATGGAGTGATTTTTGTTTCAATAATGGAAATTAAAAAACAAAAATAAAAGCCCACAAATTACATTTTCCGTAGTGCTTCTTAATGAAATAAATAAATAAATGTAAAACAGGCCTTGAGAGAAACTTTGCTGTTTTTTCAATTTTTTTCTTTTCAACTTGTTTTATTTTTAATTTCTGTAAGATTTTATTAAGATTTTATTTTGAA
>NW_015151619.1:232451-233523 GCF_000732505.1 Cyprinodon variegatus
AAAAAAAAAAAGTAGCATCTCATAAAATGCATAATATGAAAATTGCATTAAAAAAATAATGAATATGAAATTTAGATAAAAAAAATATCTAAACAAAAAACAGAAAAGTTTTCATCACATGTTTTTTTTATTTTACAATAATAATGAAACAACATTGACTCCATATAGGTCAAGCTATGGTTTATCTGTCAGGTCAGTGAGCGTAAAGGAAACTTGGTCTCCCTTTTCAGCTCATCAAAGCCCTACACTCCAGCAAACAGTTCAACCTGTCACATAAACAGCATCAAATATAGAAATACATTTACAGATACTGAATCAGGTCGCAGATAGAAAGGAGGGAAGAGGAACTGGTTGTTTTACTCACTCAGAGGTCTGGTTATTAATGCAGGGGTTAACCTGGGTGGGGTCTGACTCTATGTGGGGCCCTACGGCCTCCATTTCTATCTTCACTGAAGACGGACTGTTGGGCTGAGGGAAAGAGGAAGCAGTTGGCATGCAGGCAAAACAAAAGGCTTCAAGGAGCATTGGACTGTTTTTCAACCTGGGCCCCATACCTGGATTTAAAACACTTTACCAAAATAGGAAAGTTTTACAAATATACCATCAGTTTTAAGGTTTTCATGTATATGAAAAAAATTAATTGAATTGAATGGAGATCAGATCAATTGGCTTCCTGTTAAATCCAGAATAGTACTAAAACATGCTCTCTCTAATATCGTAGGTGTTATTGTTTGTTATTTTCCTGACAGAGCACTTTGCTCTCAATCTGCAGGTGGTTCCTAAAATTCCTGAAACATAGAATGGGACGCAGATATTTTATTTATCAGGCTCCTTAAAAACCAGTATAGTTAGTGAGGCGAACACCGTGTCAGCTTTTAAGGCTAGGTTCAAAACTCTCCTTTTTAATGAAACTTATTGTTAGAGTCGCTCAGGTTATCCTGAGCTATCTCTATGGTTATAGGCTTAGGCTGCTGGAGGACATAGGGACCACTTTTCTTTAGGGAATCAGCAGCACAAGTTAGTCCTAATTCTAATTCTCTCACTGCATGAAAAGTGGGATTTTCGTCAATAT
>NW_015151620.1:0-22659 GCF_000732505.1 Cyprinodon variegatus
ACACACACACACACACACACAAAGATCAAACAAACAAAAAAAAAAAAAACAGGCCAAGCTTGCATCGTTTATTATATTAATTAAGCTACAAAGCCAAGTTACAGACCCCTGAGCCAACAGATGGAAACTGTGATCCTATCTTAATATGGCAAAAGCTTAAAGCTGACTTTAATTTTTAAATATTTTAGAATATTCTAAGTAAACTTTTAAAAGAGTCTCTTCTATCAGAGGATAACATCATAAGATATCATTATCAAATTAAAGATTTCTTAAAATAACTGTAATAGCCCTAATTTGAGCAGGTAAATAAGATAATCCCCTAACGGAAATTAGTATTTTTTTCCCTTAAATAAAACAAGTATTATGCACTTCAAATGCCCTAAGGATTTTTTTTTTCCTTGTTTAAAATATAATTCATTATTGTAAATACCTGCACTCACTCCGGTTTAAAACCGGCCATCCTAATATGCTTTGTCATTCTTGAATTTTGAGATTTAACCACTTGTCTTCACTAGTGGTGAGTGCTGGCTTGTGTGTTTCTAAGTACATTGACTCTTTTAGAGTTATTACAACAACAACTCGAGTAAGATATACACTACGTAAAGTTCTAACACTATTGCCGAGTGCGACGTAATGCACTCTGCATAATTTACTCTGTATATTTCAATATTTTACCCATCTATCAAAATTAAATGTACAGATAAAAAGTAAGTACAGTATATTTTCATCAGAATCCATGTTGTTAGGGGTTTGAGTCAGTCCACTTCTTCTGCTGCAACTAACGCAACTCGAGAAATGGTGCTGTGCTGCACCGCAAAATGGCTCCACTGCACTATCTACCAGAGTGGAAGTGCAGAGGTAGCCTATTTTCCCTCATTATTTTAGGTAAAAATGTTTAACTCAACTGAAAGATAGATATTATATTGGGTAGGAAAAAATCAGGATACAGTAGTATGATTCAAAATGTCCCCACTTTCCTTGATGGGTCCTGGGCTGGTTCTTTGCTGGTCCCCAATTCCTTTTTAAACATTAATCCTTGTATCAAAATATTATTTTGATTTGTGGACATTACGATCTAAAGAGAAGGTTTGAAAGATAGAAAAAAATTGGCTTGAGTGTGGATTCATGTATGGATGGATGGAATGTGCATCTAAACTGTTTCAGTTTACCTTGGCATGCTAAATACTCAATAGTGTCTACAACATACATTAAGGTACATTCTGAACCATTATCCTAACTAATTCAAGCAATATGATTTAGGTCTCTTGGGCCAAATTGTAGGCAATTCGAAGGACATCAATCATTAATCCCTAAATGGTCAGGTGATCACTGAGTATAGACAAAAATAAAGATAAGATTGTAATATATATAACTTGATATAATCTAGGAGGGCACATTTCTCCCTGTACAAAATGGATTTGGTTTAAAAAAGAGAAAAAAAATAAAAACAATATATAATCTTATACAAACAAGGTGTTAACCTCTTAAGCCCGGCAGGCCCGGTACAAATGACACCTGCTCATGTTTAGTTATTTATAGAAATTGCCAAAACACAGCCACATGGTTTTTTTTATCTACATGCCTTTCAAATGGGACTTTAATATTTCTAAAACATGTTTCAAAATTATTTTTTCACAAGTAAGTTTTGCTTTATAGCTCTGTAAACAATTAAAATGAGATTTAAAATTACACTTGACATGTCTGACTCAGCCACACCTCCTAATAGCTGGCAGTATGCGACACTAGAGGCTCAGAGCTTTCCAAGGAGGAGTCAGAGGTAATTGTGGGACCATTTCAGGTGATGTAACTGGCATGCATTTATAAGCTTGCTCTGTTATTCTTATTTTTTATTCAGTTTGGTGATATTATTGTGTGTGCAGTGATAAATTTCAATGAAACCAATGGCAAAATCTTAGGAGAAAAGGCTTTGTCTTATGCAAAAGGTCTCCAATTATGTAAATCAACATATTTGCCTGACCAGATTCCCTTTTATGAGTGGAAAAATGCATTTTTGCACTTTTTCCTAAAGCACATTTCTGCCTAGCTCACTGCCCACTAAAACCTTTGTGGAACAAACATGCTTCAACTTATTCAGTCCAAATTTGCTTGAGTTATAGTCAATATATAAGGATCTATAAAGTCTGAGGGTTGATCAAATGTTTCAAATATGGTTTTGGAAGAATTTTGTTTAATCACCTTTAAATCAGACATGGTGACATTTAAAATAGGGGTTTCACCTGAAAAAGAATCCTCAACGCCTTTCTGTCATACAAATACAAACAATTGTATTTCCAATTATAGTTTGGGTTCTGTCCTTGTTTTAATTCATCTATGTAATTTGAGGAGGAATATGTCCCTAAGACCCCCAGGGCTTACGGGACGTACCTTCCTGCGCTTTGCTCAAAGTTGTTTTCAGTGCAGACATATCAGTCTTGTTTTTTTATGTAAAGCCTCCCTGAGAAAGAACATGTTTGTTTTTGTTTTCTTAAATTCAGGGTTACAATTCCTCTATTTGTAACACAACAAAGTATTTACTGTTTCCTTACAGTTTTGTTATCTCCTACACACACATTTGTTTTGTGACCCCATACTTGGAAAATGGTAATGACCAAAGCAATTTACACTCCTTTCAGTCATTCACATATTATCTATGCTGCTAATAGCACACACTGATAGTGGAAAGCTTCATTGTAGCCACAGCTACGCTTTGTAGGCAATGTGGGTGAAGTGTAGCTGCTGGCTATAGCTCTAAGTGGTAACTTATCTGACTAACTGATAAGAGGCCTGTTTCAAATCCTCGCTGGGGGAATGAGCTGCAGGTGTGGATACTTAGGCAAGATGCCTTTAACCCATCTACTGCGCTACATACTCTCCTGAGGTTCAGTGATGAGATTTGACCAGCTGACACTTTACAAGGTGAGCCGAAAAACTGTGGTCACATCCACTTGCTTTGCAGAATGACCCGTTTTTACTCAAAAACCATTATTTTCATATAACTCTAGTAACAAAGAAAAAAAACATTATTTAAATATATACCTGTTTTTTTTCAGCTATGCTATTATCACAAAGAGCATTGCAGGATGCTAAGCCTCTATTTTCAAAGGTTTGTAGTTGTGGTTCTTGGAAAAGAGCTGGAAGGATGTAGTGGTTTCAGCTGGGTCAGGTCGATTATACAGTGTGAGCCCCAGAGTACATTAGAAAGAGCTGAAATGGCACTCTCAGAGAGCCCAAGGAGATAGCTTCAGTGCTACAACTGCCCAGTAGTGCTTTTGCTATGCCCTGTGGATCCTTCAGGTTTATTAAGGTGTTTAGAGATTGAAACAGTGTCTGCTCGACAACAAACGGTGTAGTGTGTGTGTGGGGGGTCAGATGGCACCCCATCAAGACAAAAAATAAATAGAAAGGGATTCTCTTTACACATAGGGTAACCTTGAGTATATGTCATTTTTACAGCCCACATGTTAAAACCTACTTGCACATTAAATTCTCTCATTATTTTCAATGGTCTTCTAGTAATAAAGTCATGCTGATGAGATCAGAACTATAAAATTACACATTTAGTTATCCTTGGATATTAGACTCTACAACACAGCCTCTATATTTGGGTTTTCAGATTCAGTACTTCAAGGTCATCATCTTGTTGTGCTTCAGCCATCTTGAAATTCATCCCACACACCTTGAATGCTTGCTGGCTGCTTTACATGATTTACAATTTGTTAATGAATAAGAAGAAAACTCTCCTGCTCTTAAAACAAGCTTGTTTATTCTGAATTTAGAGAGGAATTTTAAATAAGGCATCTCTTTATAACTTCAAGAAGCAGACCTGTTTACCACTCCCTCATCCATATGAGATATATAGAAGAATTATAAACCCTACTCACCCATCCCTTTAAGAATTATGGGATGATAAATAATTGAAAATGTTTTCTTTCTTTATATCTTGAGATATAAAGAATAAAACAGAAAAAATTGTATGTCAGGCAACAAAAAACAACATGTAACATGAAGTTCGGTTAAACAGGAAATTTTCTTACAAGAAAGCATGCAGCTTTGAGAAACATTTCCCAAATCCTTTTTGTAGAATCTAGTCTTGTATATCCGCAGAATTTTATGCTGTAAATATTCAACTTAAGATTTCCCCAAATCAAAGCTTGTCAATGGACATGAAAGCATTTTGGGCAACTCAGGTATATCTTGTCAATCCTTCTAGAGTAGAAGAACCTTCCAGGTATAAAAAAAAAAGGTAGAAAAACTAGAGAAAAGCATCGATAATATATATTTTCCAAATATAAACTATGTCGATCCCTGTTATTAAATTGGACATCATGCATCAGTAGAGTATGCACCATTTGTGTGTTTTGGCAGTAAAACTCTTAATTTTACAATATAACATGAGGGACTTGCAAGGAACATTATACTGAAGTAATCATTTTAGTAACAATATATTGTTTTATAATTCTGTATTGTCCAGATACAGTGGGCAGATAAGCATACAAGATGGTGGTAGAACTGTCTGCTTGAAGTCAGGACAAAGCGACTCAAAGTAATGATGAGTATCTGCCACAGAAAAAAGGGAATAGGAAAAAATGCCTGAATTTTACTTTCAATTAAACCGTGGTTTAGTTCATTCATATAGCTCTTGACTCTTGTTGTCTAAAGACACTTTACATAAAAAAGCAAATTCAGTATAATCACAAAGACATATTAAATTTGTAATTTAATTTGGTTAAGTGGTTTTCAAGAGTCAATGACGTTTAGTCTTCCTGAATGACCATGTGGAGTAAAGTGTCTTATCAAAAATAATACTGGCTGAGGAGGACCAGGCTCATACTGGTAATCCACCAGTTACAGAAGAAAACTTCAGTCAATGTCGCCACTGATGTAATCAAGAATTGTATAAAGACTTATGTCCCCTTATCAGGGTAGTGGAATAGGAAGTAAAACCATTAAATATTGTTATGCATTTGGATCTTGATGACAATAACGATAAGTTAGATAAATGCTACGTATGAATCGTAAAAAAAAACATTTGCAGAAAAAATGTCAATTGAAATGTTAAACTTTTGAAAAAGGAGAACATTTGCTGGTAAAAAAAAAATAAAATCAGGGTAAGAATGAAAAAGAGAAGCAAGCAATGAAATAGTAGAGAGTATACAATTGAGATATGAGTTGCATGCAAATTCTATATCTATCCCTTCTCTAAGATGAACCTGTGATCGATGTCTCAGTGAGAGGAGTTAATATACATCTGGTGAACAACTGCAGATTTATATTCCACATTCCCCCTATCATCAGAGGAATTAATGGACATCTTGTTTAAGGGTGCGCTTGCTGCAGCTCATGCTGTGAAGCATCACAGGAGAGGAAAAAGACCTGGGTCGCTCGTGCGTCTTTGCCAGTGGGGATTCTACCACTGCTCCCGGCAGTATTTCGCTCCAATGTGCGCTCCCTGTGCAACAAAGTGGACAAAATTCTGCTACTGGTCTCTGCACATCCCCCCTCACTTCAACATGCAATTACAAATTTTCTACAAAATTCCAACTCAAAATGTCTTTTGTAGATCTTTGAATAAGCATCCTATAGGCTCATTAGAGCGTTGTGAACCAAGCACAGAGGAAAATTAGAGAACAATGAAAGTTTCCTGACAACAACTTAGTAGAATTTACTCTAAAGCCCTGAACACAACGAATCCAATTTAGTGTTCAATCCGACAGAAAATCGCATCTGATGAGGTAGTGGAGTTTAGCACTCATTGAAAGTCAACGAGGGATGAACACGCCCAGCAAGATTTTCTGCAATGGGGCTTGTGCAGCCGACTGAAATAGATCCTAGGTCTGTTTTAGTCTTACAAAATAAAAAACATACAATTTGAGAAAAAAATTATTAATAAAATCTGTCAATAACAAGAGGAAACAGTCAGGATTGGAATCGCACAGCGCATATAAAACAGGCAGGACAGACTTGCATAAACAATCCATGCAATTTTTTTCTTAAAAACTGAAGATTTTACACAACATAGGAGTTCAGGAGGACAAAAAACGAATTAAGAAGTGATCTTTGAGCCTCCCAATATACAATAAGAAACAGTAGAAAGTGCAGCTTATAAGTCTTCACGAAACTAAACAAAAAATTTTATGAACTTCACAAAGACAGAAAATGGATATAGGAAAATAGTGATCCTCTATGGGCCTCAGAAAAACAAGGGGCTGACAGGTAAACATAGCTTAGCACAGCAAACACAGCATAGCAAAGTAAAAAAAAAATCTGCACAAATTGGGATAATGCTATCCCTGCAACTTCTGAGCCTCTCTATAAGCAGTCAGTGTGACAAGTATTAAAAAAAAATCGGATCTTAGATTAAAAGGTCGAACCAGCCGGTGTGATCCGGCCTTAAGTCTGCAGACATGTCCTGTAATGGTCATCCAAGCTCTTTCAATATGTTGTGTATTTGGGGTGACTAATACACTCTCAGGCTCAGAACCGTAGGACCCAGTATTCATGGTGGACAAGCAATTAGAATTCTCAGAATGTTTATTGAAAAGTGAACCAAAGTGAGCAGCAGCAGCATCTAAGGCAGGAACCTCTGGTCTTATAGTTTAGTCCGAACCCAGAGGTTGAGGTTGGGTCCAGTGGGTGGGCTGCAGATGTGGCACAGCGGTCACCACACAGATAGTCCCAGAGGCTGATGTATCAATGGCCGGAGGACAGGCAGGAGATCAGAACTGAACAGACAAATGTAGGCAAAATAATACAGAGGGCGAAGCCAAGGCCGATGTTGGTGAGGTGCTCGGTTGTCAGAGCCAGGAGGGCAGAGATCCAGTGATGTACTGATGCAGTCTGGACACAGTTCCAGGTATGATACACAAACAGGCAGAGATTCGGCAGGAGTCATAAGACAGACCAGGCAAACAGATCAGATGGGGACAGGCAGTCTCAGCGGTTGCAAGACAGAACAGGTCATATTCAATCCAAGGAAGTTGGCTTGACCATTCAGCAGGATCTGACTCACATAGACACATAGCTCGGTCTCCACCTCTTGGTTGGTTTTCTCTGTCTGACCATTCGCTTTAGGATGAAATTCTGATGACAGACTGACAGAGATCCCCAGCATAGCGCAGTATTCTCTCTAGTACTGAGAAATGAACTGGGGACCCCAGTCAGGAGACCATGGAGGCAGAAAACCTCTCGGGCAAGAATCTCTCCTTAGTGGCAGGATTTTGGGCAGCGGAACCAAATTTAACATGTTAAAAAAACCTGTTGATGATTGGGTAAACCAGTGATGAAATCCATCGCAATATTGGACCAGGGTCGGGCCAGCATGGATAGAGATTGTGGCAGGGTTGTGGTTGGGGCTGGATGGGGGTCTTCTGAATGTTTTAGCCTGATCGCAATGGGGAAAACCTGCCACAAACTCCCGAACATCTGCAGACAGGGAAAGCCACCACAAAAGTGCCTGAATAACGCTGATAGTTCTGGTTATACCAGGATGACAAAACAAATGGAGCCCATGACATAACTCTAATACCCTCTTTCTCAGAAAGTCAGGAATAAACAAACAAACAAATTATCCTTAGGGGAGGCCTCCGGGGAGGCCTCCGGCGGCTGGTGGTTACAGAGACCCCCCCTTTACAGCATCCAAAGAAGAGTGCCCAGCTCGCCTGTCTAGAGTTAATTTTCTTAGCAGACTTAAGGTGTACTAAATTATTGTGGTCAGTCCAAATCAAGAATGGAGAACCTTGAACCCCTCCAACCAATGTCTTCATTCTTCCTGGGCTTGTTACCATTAGCAGTTCCCGATACCCCATATCATAGTTCCTCTCAGCACTCATAAGTCCTTTAGAGAAGAACGCACAGGGATGCTTCTTGCCACCCTTGGCCTCCTAACTAAGGACAGCCCCAATATGGGTACTAGAGGCATCCATCTCCATGATAAACTGTATCTCTGGATCAGGGGAAACCAGAACAGGTGCTGAAGTGAACAAGTCTTTTTGCTTCTAAAAAGCTCGATTAGCCTATTTGTTCCAACAGAACTTAAGAGCTGAGCACGCACAGAGGGAAGAGGAAGTTGAGGGTGCGCCAGACCGGTTTTGAACGTGAACACTTTGTCTCACTGCACGCTCGGATTTGTTCCTGTTTGCTAAAACAGAAGGCTCAAATATCGTTCCATAGAAGAATGGCTGTGAGCCTCATGGTGTCACATTTCAGTACTGGTTTCAGTTGCCTCAGTGTTGAGTTCCAATGTGTGACAACTGAAGAGAGGATGCCAGATTGGCTAAACTCTCTCTCAAAAATGTCCCTGAAGGAACTAGTGCTGCGAAGTAGCGTGCTCAGTTTGCAGGCGTTTGCAAGAGCTTTTGTGTTTTCATGTCTTTTAAGCCATCCCCCGTCTGCAGTGTCTGGGCAAAACACTGCTTTCTTGTCTCAGATTTAGTTTGGAGAAAAAGCTCCACCCTTTCTCGGTCTTCATCTGGTAAGTCAGACCACAAGTCTTCATCCTCCACTTCCTCTTCTTTCTTCATCTCCATGTTGTGGAAAACAAGTGCTGAATGTTTTTCTTATATTTGCAGCATTATCACATATAATATAATAATATTCTTTGTAAAAGAAGTGGATTAATCCACCACATCAATTGGATGGGATTAAATTGATCTCAGATAATTAAGTAAAAAATCTTGCTGTTATTATTTGCTCAAGACCTATGATTTAAATCCAATATCAAAGAGTTCTCTAGAATGTCCTTCTATCATCTGCAGGATATTGCAAAAAAATTTAAATATCCTGTCCTGGGGTAATGCTGATAAACTAGTCCATGCATTTGTTAATTCAAGGCTGGACTATTGTGATTCTTTACTATCAGGAAGTCATCAAAATGTAGTTAAAAGCCTGCAGCTGGTCCAAAATGCTGCAGCTAGAGTTCTGATGTTCTCCTGTCCTAGCTTCTATTCAATCCAGAATAGAATTTTAAATCCTCCTTCTCAGTTATAAAGTCTTAAATGCCCAAGCTCCATCTTATATCAGAGATATGATTGTGCCTTATGTTCCTAACAGAGCACTTCGCTCTCAATCTGCAGGTTTACTAGTGGTTCCTAAAATTTCTAAAAGTAGAATGGGAGGCAGATATTTTACTTGTCAGGCTCCTCTCCTGTGGAACCAACTACCAGTTTTAGTCTGTGAGGCAGACACCCTGTCTACTTTTAAGGGTAGGCTTAAAACTTTCCCTATTGATAGAACTTATAGAGTGGCTGAGGTTATCCTGAGCTATCTCTATAGTTCTGTTGCTATAGGCTGAGGTTGCTGGAGGACATAGGGACCCATTTTAATCAATAAGCTTCATTTTATCTCTATTCTTCCACTCTGCAGAATCTGTTAGTTCAATCTCTAACATTATGCTCTCTCTGTTTTTTTTCATAGTACCTTTATCTGGTCTGTTCCTGTTTGGCTGTGACACCATCCTGGAGAGGGGTACTTGCATTGCTGCTGCCATCAATGCCTTTGTTGTGTGGAAATTAAAGCGTGGCCTGTTTTTCAGCGAAGTTCCTGTTCTCTGACTGTGACTAACTGGATGTGCTCTCTTTATCCTCTGATATGGGAGCTGGCTCAGAGCTCATCTGCCTGGCTGTGTGTTTCCTGGACGGGGCCGCCTGTGGAGCTGGTTTACAGTTGCCTTTTGTATCTATGCTTCTTTTTCTATGTCTGCTTCTGCCTCCTTGAACCTCAGTTGGCCTCAGCAGATGGCCGCTCACACTGAGCCTGGTTCTGCTGGAGGTTTCTTCCTGTTAAAAGGGAGGTACCTGGGGTAACGGCAGGTTCAAAGCGAAGGGTCTGGGGGGCTGCTGGTTTACTAAATATTAAACAATCATTCCATCTTAAATTCAATACCAGCACAGGATTGACATATCTTCACGAAACAAGTGCAGCACTAATGTCTGCTGGGATGGCAACCTCATTGGCCTTAATGAAAATGATTCTCTCATAAAAACCAAATTAGCTCAAATGACAGTGTTACCTGCACAAATCAAGTAGCATTAAAAGAAAAAGGCTAGACAACTTTGATCCAATTTGCAGCTCAATGGGATTTTGTTGACCTCTGATTGACCTGAAAAATAATCTTCAGTATCTGTGAAATAGCACACGTGATCTTTTTTTCTTTCATTTTTACAAATGACCATTTTAAATTCACAAACCTGCACTAAAGAAGCAATAAGAATAAACTTTAACTTGAAACTTCACTCAGCTTAAGCTCCTCCTATTTGATGACGCCTTTCAGCTGTCATGATTTTAACTAAAGTTCAGACCCAAAATGCAGAATAACCATTTCAGTGAGACCAGGGAAAATGTTTAACAGGTTTATTGAGAAGTTTGTGGAGAATCCAGTGTTGCTCTGAACACTGCTCAACCGGAACTGAAAGGTGAGGGGAAGACACTGCGGTTAGTTCAGGTTCAGTGGGAAAATAGATTCTCGAACTTGAAGAGGAGGAAAGGTAAGCAGACTCACATTTCCAGAGAATTAGTTGACTCTAAGACTCCAGTAGGTGAGGGATGTGTTCCGGTGTTTGTCTCATACGGTGGAGGGCGGACAGGATTACCCAGAATGCAGGTGGTTGCTTGTAGATGAACGGAGAAAACTGACTGCCACTCAGATTTCCTACGGTACTTGAACGGACTGTAGTGCAGATGAATCCCTTGCTCAGTGTGAAGCTCAAACTATTCCTTGGGGAAAAAGTGGATCCAAACCTCCTGTTTGTATCCTCAGCTCAGTTTGAAGCTCAGTTGATCCTTCCAGGGAGAGAAGGTCAGAAAATTCCAGTTTGACGGATGACTTCCTGCTGAGAGGCAAAAACAAAATAACAACGTTAGGACTTAGGGAGACAAAAACTCAGACTCAGCAAAACTCAGCTTGGCTAGAGTACCCCAAACTGGCAAAAACTCTGGCGTCGAGGTAGTGGCAGTCAGCAGCTTAAGAACACTCCGTTAATGAGGTAACCCCTTGCAGGTGTGTGAGGAGGAGAATCAGAACCAGGTGCCGCCGGGTGGAGGAAGGAAGACCAACACACAAAAACACAGACCACACAGACTGGAGTCCTAACACCAGGGAGTAAACATTCTGCAGAGCTGTGAACTCACCGCAGGGCTTGCAGAAAACACACCATGTTTAGTCTGAATACACGTTTATGCAGGGGTTTTTGTGTTGGACACCGCTAATAGCATCAGATGGAGGAGGAAAGCATGAGCGGGGGCCTAACAAAGCGGTTTGCTACTTTGGTGTAATTTCATTGCGAAGTAAATTCCTATTCTGTTGAGTACAATTTGTTGGCGCTTGGGGACCCCTTAAACGCCTGTCCTGAAGCCCTTTCCCTGCCTTCTTTGGCAGGGACAGGGCCTTTACCCAAACTCCTTCTTGGGGTTTTTGGGAAAGTAGCAAGTCCTGTCAAGTCAAAAGGCTGAAGTCCAAGTTTTGCTTTATGTTTTGTTTGTTTTGTTTTTTGCATGTTTTGCCCTCTGTAGGTTAATTACAGCTAGCTGCTTACCGGTTTTATTTGCCTATTTTCTAAGAATCCGTTCCCCTTCTTTGGCTGTAACCCCACAGGGCCCAGCCATATTGAGGGAAGGTTTTGTACAGGGCATGCAGGGTTTCATTAGTGACATCTTTAAATTTCACTTCAGTATGAATTTTCGTGCTACCATTGAGAGCAACATACGGACCTCAACACACAGCACCAGTTCCATCTGATCTAACAAGCCAAAACAACTCTGCTTGCATACCATAGATATGGAGCAGCACAGGTGAGAGGGATTCGGACAGATAGAGGTGAGGGCCATGCTGGTAAAGGAGAAGGCCAGGACCAGGGCTCCTAGTCCCAGGTGGCACAGACCCAGTAGAGAAGCTAACGGGCCCCAACGGGACCCCTGCCTGACATGCCTGTGCGGCTGTCAGACCAACCGCAAGATCCTGAGGCTGAGGCCACACTGCTGGAGTCTGAAGGTGAAGGCATGCATATTAATTAATATGACCTGGCTTCTTTCCATGCTGCTCTCCATGGTTTACTTTCCTGATTTCTTTTGCACTGGTGACATAATCGATGCTAACCCAGCGTGATGAAGTCACCAGACAAGAAGCCATGGGGTTACAAAGGCAACACAGCCTGCCAGCAGGAGTCAGACCCAATTTTTTTTTTTGCCGAAAGGAAGGTAACCATATGCCAATTGTTAGCCAGTTGACCCATGTTTGAAAGACCCAGGTTAACCTGTCAATTTCAGTGGGAAAGAGGCTTTATTGTAAATTAGTTATCTTTTCAAGCGGTTCAAAGATAATCACATAATTTTAAACATTTTTGTAATTAAAATAAAAATAATCATTAATGAGTGATTAAAATGTCCAACTCAAACTCTTACTCATATTCATAATGAATAAGAATAATTCCACAACACTACACTACTCTGAAGCATACAAATGACCATTGTGAGAAATGAGCAGTCACCGGATGCTCGGCAGATAGATATATATTTGATGAAGAGATTTACTTCAGGAAATAATTATATCTTCCATTTGTATTGAATGCCAACATAGTTGTACTTTACATAAACCTACTACTGTTTTCTTCCTGAATAGAATTTTGTAGCTCAATTCATCTTGTCGAGTAGTAGCCATTCAAAATTTACCCACTTTCCCTGATGGACCCTTGGCTCATCCTCTACAATTTCTTTTTAAACATCAATATTGTACTAAAATATAATTTCTGTCATGATTTGTGGACATTAAGATCTAAAGCAAAGCGCCTTTTCGTGGTCAGACCCTGTAATTCAGTGAAACGGTGGAGTCACAGTAAAAAAATGTGCACGCCCAGGAGAAGGAGGGGGTCACTCCTATGGCCGGAAGTTGGAGGGGATTTTGTTGGAGTTGCAGGAATGTGGGCTGCCATTCAGCGGACATTTGATTGGGAAGGGCATTTTGAATGGCTGCCACTGTATATGCCTTTTTGGGAATCAGATCATATCTTGAACTGGTTGAACCAGTATTCAGAGTTTATACCATCTTTTACCTTTATAACATGCAGGGATACCAGTTTCATCTGGCAGTTGGCAGCTGCAGTGCGGTGAAAACATTCTCTTTGGCAGCGATCATTCCTCCACGGCTGCTGCAAACCTGTAATTCACTAGGGATATACCAGGCCTGCTGGCAATTATTTAAGGCTCCTCTCCCCAGATAGTCATGATCTGTTTAGTGTTCAACTGAAATCTGATAAGATTTCATTTTTTCTGTTATATATAAAAAAAACGGATTTAAAAATGTACTTCTACCGAATAAGGCTTTTATCCATAATAAACACAAAAAAATGTATTATTAATTATGATAAAAGCTTACGCAATGTACAAAAAAACCAATGACCAGGAAACGCTACATTTCTATAACATTCCTGTGTGTGCATTTTTATTTATTGGTTTGTTTGTGTGTGATACATAAGGACCACATGCCCAAGTTGCTGCTGATTTCTGAAGTACCTATAAACATGTGATCTATGACTTATGTGTGTATAGATCAGGGAAAGGATTTGAATACAAAAACATTCAGCTTGGATTATAATACACTAGAGTAACAACATATTACTTTTCAGTAGATTAGCAAATTTCTTGCTTATTTCTTCTCCTGCATTATGTGGTTCGCTGCAGAAAATGCACCCAAGTGCATTTTTTGACAATTTTTTCCTTCATTTTATTAACATTTCAGTTAGCAGAAAATACCTATACTGACTAGACAAAGTTATCATCATAACAGAACAACTTCAGTATCTGCTGCAGGCGATAAAAATATGGCAGAAGGATGCTCACTTTTTTTTATTAATTTGGAGATGATTTTTTTTCTTTAAAATAAAATAATAGCAAATAGGTAAACTATATTATTTTTCATTTACATAAAACAAGTAAGCCTTGCAGAATCGCATTCTTTTTCTGGATGCCTTACTGAATAAAATCAAGGTGCTCCTGGAAGAGTACTAACATTACCCCATACCCGATTCATTCATAACTCCTACTCTCTATTTCACCAAAAATGGGCGATTCCAACAATCAGAGACTCATCTGCAGGTAGTTGGTAATTATTTCTGCTAATTTAACTTTAATGGCATTCTGTAAGAGACCAGGAAACAAAGGTACATTAACTATGACTAACTGCACTCTCGCAATGACTGTGAGAAACACATTCACGCCACACAACATTTTTCATGCATAAAAATAACAAAAACCATATGTACTCTGAGTGATCCATTCACAATAAATACACTTTTACACTCTCTTTGTTCCTCTTTCAAAGATAGAATATTTAAATCTGCCAAAAGTGATGTCATACTAGCAGCTACATGTATGCTTAAATGTTTAATGGCTTCGTTACGAATTTCTAACTCAGACACTAGAGCTGAATTTTTTTTAATGTGTTTTTTATTTCCAATATTTTTTATATATATATTCCATGATTGTCCAAAACCTGTGTTTAACGAAAAAGTCCACCCGGGAAAACCTCTGCACAGCAACACGGTAGACAGCTCCTATGCTGTCCTTGGCTCTGTGACAGATATCCAGTTAGCTGTGGCTTAAGTCTGTCTTGCAAACTGATCAGAAAGATAACAGAATGCTTGATTGTATGGCTGCCCGCTTCAGTTATGGATTGCAGAGAAAACAGATTGTAATTAAATTTTGGATCCAAGTATTAACATTTATTTTCACCATTTGCCAGAAAAGTTACATTCTCCTGGTTGTCTAAGCAGGAAAAAAGCTTCATTTGTGTCTGTAAGCACAGTTTTATTTATTGGTCTCTATGACATCACAGTGATCCTTGTTGTCCTGCTCCCCTTTTAGGTATTATATGGTTAATAATCTAGAGTCTGAGAACACAGTGCTTAATTAGTCTGTATCGCTGTGTTCCACCTGTATTTTAGAGTAGAGTAGGGTAGAATAAAATAGAAATTCCCTTTATGGTCCCACAATGGGCAAAGTCTGGTGTTTACAGCAGCAAAAAGTGCAATGACCTCAGAAACTAGGATCTAATATTCAGACAGACAGACCAGGATGATTTTCATCAAGCTTTATTTTTAAAACAAAGGCTAGCAGCAAGTGGCTGGGCATCAGCAGGGTGGATACTCTGCAAAGATAGAAAACCCAGGTCAGTTACAGAAATGTCAGGCTGATCACGAAATGGAGCAGAAGTCACTGACCTGATTCAAAACTTCAGTCCATCGTTTGCATCCATGACAGCTTCCAGAACCCCTAGTGAAGATGAGCTGATGCCAGCCGATGCTGAGGGAGCAACAGTGTCCGTGAGGGGAATCCAAGCCGAGGTCAGTGAAACAGGGTAGGTAACCAGATCAATCCAGGAAAAAAAGCCAAAACAGACAGAGCAGACAAGTGCAAGGCAAAAACTCGAAAATCCAAAGCAGAAAACAGGTCAGGAGCAGAATAACAGACAAGACTCACTTGATTGCTAGAGTTACTCTCACAACAGCTCGAATAATCTGGTGCTGATCGAAGGCAGGCAAACAACAAAACAGCTGGGGAACCAGGTGGAAACAATCGGTGTTAATCAACAGCCGGGCCAATGGGACAGGTGAGCAGGAGCAAATGAAAAAAACAACCATCAGTGCCAAGGCCATGACAGAAAAAAAAAGAAAAAGTAATAATAACATAACAGTGAAGAGTTAAAAGATAAACAAGTGAAACACTGTACTGTAAAGTGTTTTAACAATATAAATACTGTGCAGCTGGAGAATAAATAACCAGTATACAGCTATGGACATTTTTACAGAAATGGATATTTGAAAATGGTAGAAACTTCTGTGATGTGGAAAATGACAACAGCATGCTACTTAACTGACTAAGGTAGAAACTGTGAAAAATCAGCATGAATGCAAGAACTTAGTGAGGTTGTGATGGTTATAAAATATTACAGCTGCGGGGAGGAAGGATCTGAGATAATGCTCCCTGGTGCATTTAGGATGCAGCAGTCTGTCACTGAAGGAGCTTTCCAGTTCTACGATAGATTGATGCATGGGGTAGGAAACATTATCCAACTGAGATGTTAATTTAGTTAGGATCCTTTTATTTCCCACCTCCTGCACTAAGTCCAGAGGGCATCCAATCACAGAGCTGGCCTGTCTGATCAGCTCATCCAGATGCTTTCTCTCAGTTACAGATAAGCCACTGCTCCAATGCCACAACAGAGAAGTCATAGAAGGTCTTTAGGAGCGCTCCTTGCACTCCAGAAGACCTCAGTCTCCTCAGCAGGAAGAGTTATTCAGGTGAACACCTAGGTATTACTTATAACAGTCCCATATCTCAATGTCCCTTGCCTGGAGGTTCACGGGTGTCATTAGGGTGGATCTGCTTCTGCGAAACTCCACCACTAGCTCCTTAGTTTTTCGCTGCATTAATCAGAAGGTTGTTCTGCTGGCACCAGACCATAAAGTTCTGGGTCAACTCTCTGTACTCTGAGTCATCCCCACCTGTGATGAGGCCAACTTTGATAGAATCATCAGAGAACTTCTGTAGGTGGCGGTGAGGGGGGTTGATGGAGAAGTCTGCAGTGTACAAGTTGATGAGGAATGGTGCCAGCACTGTTCCCTGTAGGACGCCAGTACTGCAAACCAACCTATCTGACACACACCCCTGTGCCCTCACATATTGTGGACGGCCAATGAGGTAGTCCAGAATCCACTTGAACATTTGCTGCTCCAATCCTGACAGCTCCAGCTTGTCCCTTAAGAGTCCTGGCTGGATTGTGTTGAAAGCACTGGGGGAATCAAACATGATCCTCACAGAGCTTCCAGGTTTCTCTAGGTGAATCAGAGCTTGTTGCAGGAGGAAGATAATGGCATCACCTGCCCTAATCCAAGGACGGTAGGCAATCTGCAGTGGATCCAATGAAGTCTTCACCAGGGGGAGTAGATTGTGTAAGATCCACCGTTCGAGGGTCTTCATCAGCTGTGAAGTCAGTGCTACTGGCCTGTAGCTGCTGAGGTCCTTTGGATGCTTTGTCTTTGGCACCGGTACCATACAAGAGGTCTTACATAGTTGTGGTACTTCTCCCAGTCTCAGGCTTAAGCTGAACACAGTTAATATGCACAGCACCTCAGAAGCCCGGAGCTGATGCCATCTGGACCCGCAGCCTTTCACACCTTGATATTTCTCCGCTTATCCCTCGCCTGT
Organism: Cyprinodon variegatus; assembly: GCF_000732505.1. Lineage (NCBI taxonomy): Eukaryota > Metazoa > Chordata > Actinopteri > Cyprinodontiformes > Cyprinodontidae > Cyprinodon > Cyprinodon variegatus. The sequence goes on from NW_015151620.1 coordinate 17,194, forward strand.
GTTGTTGACAGTGACAAGATGGTGGGGAAGGGGGTGGGCTGTGTGATGGAATTCTTTGGAGTAGGGGGGTTTGATGATGGCTTGGAGGTGTGAAGTAGTCAGTCATTGAAGAAGGTGAAGGTAACAGCAGGGTGTTCTGGGCTGGGGGAGGAGTTGGTGGTTGGTCAGACCTGTTGAAATACTGGTTCAGATCATTAATCCACTTCAAGTACCGAAGAAGTAACCCACCGAAGAAAATATTTTCAAATTACTACATCTTCTTCATTGACTGAGAGTGGAGCCCCCTAGTGGTCTGCCACACTATGCATAGTCCTGCAATGACTTTAGGGCCTACAGTATAAAGACATTGAGTGCATGGTTCACATTTATTACTTTAAAATAAAAATGACTGGTCATGATTGTCTAAATTAACAGAAAATCTTTTAAATATTTTATCTTTCATATCATTTTTGCTTAAGAGTTTTAGTATAAAGAGGTATTCCTTTTTTGTAAGAAGACTTTCAACAACAAAAAAAAAACATCAAGCAAAAAATTTAAGGCAGCTGTGTTCAGGTAAGAATACATTAGTCTGTGCACAACAGGAAATCGATAACAGCTGTTGATTATAAAATAGACTCCTCATGAAGTATAGTTAGCTGGCAGGAGGCAAGGCCTGGCAGATATCAGTGTCAAATATATGCCTGCAGGAGAACTGGGCCTTCAACTTATTACCTCTCCGTTCTGAAAAAGACAGGCCATCCTCTGGTCCCAACACAAATATGAATTGCCTATAATTAAAATAAAGCCACCCTTAAAGCACATCACCTGCAGGCCAATGCTAGGCAGCAGAAACCAAAGACTGTTTATTATCATCTCCAAATTAAAATAGGTCAAAAGAGAATGAGGATTAAAAAGAAAAGTTGTGCAGAATGAATTCCATAGAGCAACCATAAATGTCATGATTAGCACTTAATGTTGGTATTTTTGTCCAGTCAAATGGCTGGACAAAAGATCAGAGTAAAAATGCATAGACTGTATTTCAGTCATCTTAAATATCTTTTATGTTTGAATGCTCTCCTTCCAAACTCAGACAAAGAAGTATTCATCCCTGGGACTGGCTGCCCACACAGTGCCTTGCCTGTCAATTGATCAGGGCCTGAATTCAGCTTATTATGTCCTCAAAACCTCAAATGAGGCGAAAAGCAAAGACATTTATCTTTATTTGAGGAGTGCAGGTTAAAGTTTCACAGTACTGTTTTCTTTTTGCCAGCAGAGTTTAGGCTTCTAATTCTTGAAGTTCTTAGTGAGAACATTACAAACTTCATGTAATGTTTTTTAAGAATGTACCTAAATATCTATGCAGTTTTATTACAAAATGCTATTAAAATCTACATTAATCAAATAGTGCTAAATTTTTGGTATTTTCTTGGTAGATAATGTTTATTAATTATAGTTCATAAAAAGGCTATTGATTATAGCTTATGGTATGACCTATTTTTTACAATTGCTTAGGCATCATGGATTCTGGATAACAAAAACAGTAATTTACCACCTTCAGAATCTTACAGACGAATACAAGACTGATTCTCAATCACATGAACGTAAGTACAGACTTGTGTTCTCACCAAGTTGTTCTGGACTAGAATAACACCAATAATTGATTCAAGGAAAACAGGAGCACACAGAACAAATCTGTGTGAATCTGAACTTTGTGTACTCGTGACATCACCACATGCAGGGCTCGTCAGGACCTGCATTTTACCTCCTGTTGTTAAAAGTTTCTAGATATAACAAATTATTCTGTTATTATTTTTATTTAGTAGGGGAATCATGATTAAACTGCAGAACTAATTATACTTCTACTGTATAGACTTAAAAGTAATTGCAGTAAGGATTTAGTTAATAAAAATAAACAAGTCAATCAGTAAAACTCATATCAAATGAATTGCTTTGCCAAATAAAACAAACAAAAAAACGTAATCAGAGTCAATGGTACTTCACAAGACTAAAGTCTCTTTCCCACTGAAAATACCGGGTTTATGCATGTTTTTTTAACATGAGTCGACCAGCTAACCTGCATTTGGCTCCCTTCCCAATGGCCCGCTGGCAATCTGCATGGCCTCTGTCCACCCACGAGTGCATGTCTGGTGACACCATCATGCTGTGTTAGCATTGAAGATGTCACCAGTGTGACAGAAATCAGGTAAACAAAAAGAAAGTAAACAATAGAGAGAAACATCTAATGAAGCCAGAGCATAGTCAGTGTGCTTTGTTGTTTCGCTCTGTTGTAGGTGTGCATCCCTCTCACAAGCGCTGCTCTATTATTATTGAATGTAAACAGAGTTGTTTCGGCTTCTTAGATGAGGCGTGACTGATGTGGTGTGTTGATGTCCGTATGTTGCGCTCAGTGAGATCATGTTAATTAGTGTCTCACCCAGTTCTAGTTTTCCCACAGCATGCCGATCAGAGCCGAGGAGATACTTAAACATGGGTTCCTTGCCGAGTCATTTGACCCGGATTTGTATGCGTCAGTGAGTTGTTCCCGCTGCCACTAAAAGTCGATTGTTCCTGGGTTTTAAGGGGTCTTTCTGAAAGTGGTAAAGGTGTATCAGTTAAGAGAGGACTGCTGCATAATGGCTAATGTTAACCCTGGCGTCACAGGTCCACTGGTTTCCACATTCCCCCAAAACCTTGTTTCAGTTCGGCTCTAGCAAACTGAAACTGACTTTTTGAAGAACAATGGGGTTAGAAAAGTGAACTCTTACATTTACACTCCTTTGGAACACAGCTGCTGCAGCGGTGCATGTGGAGACAGCTGTCATTCTGAAGAACGCACAATTCTGCTCTGATGGATTCACGGCAAAGACTGCAGGGCAAGAACTAAGGATTTTGCCCATTCTCATTTTGTGATCTTGTTAAATGGAACAGTGCTGGGGCTGATGACGTGCACACCAGCACATGAAAACACAAAAATATGCGTATTGAGAAATGGCCTGGGATTTAATACACCAGTGTTAAGAATGCATAAATTCAAAAAGCAAATGACTAAAGAATATACTTACTATAAGTTTCTTATAGCTCCCTAACTCCAAGTTAGGGAGGGAGACAAATGGAAAACCGCCTTCAAAACTCCCATTGGACACTTCGAGTATCTGGTGATGCCTTTTGGTCTAACGCTCCTGCTTGTTTCCAGGCTCTGGTCAACGACGTCCTGAGAGATTTTCTGAATATCTTCGTTTTGGTGTACATTGATGATATCCTCATTTTTTCCAAAGACCTCTCTGAGCACAGGATCCACATCCACCAAGTTCTACAGCATCTGCTGGAAAACAAGCTTTTTGTCAAGGCTGAGAAATGTGAGTTCCACAAACCTTCAGTTTCCTCCCTTGGATTTATTCTTGAGGGCGGACAGGTAAGACCCACTAAGGAAAAAATTAAGCTGTTCTGGACTGGCCTACGCCTGAGACCCGGAAACAGCTTCAACCTTTTCTGGGCTTTGCTAGTTTTTACTGCAGATTCATTCAAAACTACAGCCAAACTGCTCTACCCCTAACTGCCCTTACTCCCACTAAGGTAACTTTTGTTTGGTCTCTTGAGGCTGAGGCAGCCTTTGTCCTTTTGAAAAGACTCTTTGCCAGTGCTCATGTACTCATACAGCCGGACCTCTCCAAACAGTTTGTGGTGGAGGTTGATGTCTCTGATTCGGGAGTTGGAGCCATTCCAAGTTTCTGATGCTGATGACAAATTACACCCCTGTGCCTTCTTCTCTCGCAGACTCTCCCCTGCAGAAAGAAATTATGACGTCGGTGACCATGAGCTATAAGCCATAAACTTGGCCCGGGAAGAATGGAGACACTGGCTAGAGGGAGCTACAGAACCTTGTTCAGGTTTGGACTGATCACAAGAATTTGTCATATCTGCCAAGAGACTCAACCCCCGCCAATCCTGCTGGTCACTATTTTTCTCCCCATTTAACATCTCGATATCCGTCCGCCCTGGCTCTCAGAACGTCAAACCAGATGCCCTCTTACGGCAGTTTGCCCCAGACGAATCTGAAGAGCCTGCTGCTCCCATCCTGCCTCCTAGCTGCTCAGTAGCCGCAGTCACCTGGGAGATTGAGGATTTAGTTAAACAGGCCCAACTGTCAGAGCCTGACCCTGGTGCTGGACCACCTAACAGAGTTTATGTCCCTTCGTCCATTCGTGCTCGTGTTATTAACTGGCTCCACACCTCTAAGTTTTCTGCCCATCCAGGAATCAGTCGAACTGTGGCCCTCATTAGTCGACGTTTTTGGTGGTCCTCCTTACTGAAGGACGTCAAAGAGTTTGTCTTGGCCTGCCCTACCTGCGCTCGTAACAAGCCCTTTCATCAGCCCCCCACTGGACGGCTTCAACCCTTGCCCATTCCCAAGCGACTTTGGTCCCACATAGCAATCGATTTCATCACAGGACTCCCCACCTTGAAAGGTATGACCACGATCTTAACTATCATTGACCGTTTCTCCAAGGCCTGCCATCTAGTTCCACTGAAGAAGCTCCCTACAGCTTTGCAAACTGCCCAACTCCTGGTCAAGCACGTTTTTCGCCTCCACGGGATCCCACAAGACATATTGTCTGACCGCGGCCCTCAATTCATCTCTCAGGTATGGAAGAGTTTTTTTTCGGCTCTTCGGGCCAAGGTCTCACTCACTTGCGGTTATCATCCTCAATCCAATGGTCAGGTTGAATGCTTGAATCAGGAGTTGGAGGCCAGTCTCAAATGTCTCTCTGCTTCAGATCCCATTGAGTGGAGCCAGTTCCTCCCGTGGGTTGAGTATGCCCACAACAGCAACATTTCCTCTGCCACTGGACTCTCCATATTCGAAGCCTCGATTGGGTACCAGCCTTCCCCTTTTCCGGCCGAAGAGGCTGCCATTGCGGTGTCTTCAGTTCAGCACCACATCCGCCGTTGTCGGACCTTCTGGAACTGAGCCATGACTGCCCTGGTAAGATCTGCTGAGCAAAAGCGGAGGTGGGCTAACCACAGGAGGAGGGTTACTCCAGCTTATCTCCTGGGCCAGAAGGTCTGGCTTTCTACTAGGGACATACCTCTGAAGGCTATGTTGAAAAGGATGTCCCCACAGTTTATTGGTCCATACAAAGTGGAAAGGACCATTGGGGAATCTGCTGTCCGTCACCGTCTCCCCACCTCTCTCAGGATACACCCCACCTTCCATGTGTCCCAGGTCAAGCCCATTTTGTCCAGTCCCTTGTGCCCACCCGCTGAGCCCCCTCCCCCCTTGGACATTGATGGCCACCCCGCCTACACGGTCCTCAGAATCGTGGATGCTTGTCCCCGTGGGCTTGGGTGGCAATATCTTGTGGACTGGGAGGGTTACGGTCCTTTGTCTCCCTGAGCCCTAACCTTGTTGTTTTTGCAACAGTTTGCAGGATGACTTCCTGCCTCTCGGCCATATATATATATATATATATATATATATATATGATT
>NW_015151620.1:24229-39790 GCF_000732505.1 Cyprinodon variegatus
TCTCTCTCTCTATATATATATATATATATATATAGTTCTTTTTTTTATGTAAGCGTTCAACAGCAAGTGTATCATACTAAATACATGCATTTTTAAGATCTCTACATGATCAGTAGGGACCTTTACTGATCAGTGGATCTCAATTTCAAACAAGAAATTATCAGTAGATCATGTTCTTAAAAAAGGTAGTTTACACAATCAGTCTCAGGTAATAAAGAGGAATCTCTGAAAAACTGCAAATTATGATCCAATTTATTAAAAATGTATTTGTCCTATCATTTGTCAAAATGTCAACACTAGTTAAAATAGAAAATCTGACAGTTATTTCATGGCTTAGACTTTATAATTGAAACATGAAAGGGAAAAACCACTGACAAACCATTGGTGTTATGCAGAAATGCACATGCTCTGTTAAGGGTATACTCATTATGATCTCAAACTGATGAAGAAAATGGGTTAAAAATTTGACTAACAAAGCTACTTTTTATTATAGTTGTAACAGTAACAAAATGCTTTTTAATATATGATTTAAAATGTGTTTTTTTTTATTATTATTATTTAGCTAACTGAGTGAAAAGTTTTAAAGGTAGAGTGTGTCCAATGTTCTCTGTGGATTGCAATTGCAGGTTACATCCCCCATGTTTCTACTAACAAAACAATAGTCAAAGCTTTGTGACACATCTGAACTACTGATAATATGCCTGTACAGGTGCATGTAGAACACACATGAAAGTGCATTTCTATTCAATAATGAAGGGGCACAGGATTTGATTTTCCACATAAGTTCTGAATGGTTGTGAGAGCTCACAGCACTTATAGAAAAAATGTAAGATCATTTAATTTAATCAGATGAGGGAGGGGTGTTTTTTGCTGTTATACAATTAGAGGATACAAAGTTGGAGGTTCAAAAGGTCATGAAAAACAAATCAATCAAGTATTTTGAGTAGTCCTATTATCAGCAGCGCCTAATGTAATAAACTTGAGCTGCACGGTTTTAAACCCTAAGTACTTTCTTTGATGAGGAGTTATTTGCCTAATAGATCACACAATGTGTATTTCACTGGTAGTTATTTTACAAAAAGTGTCGGAGGACTGAAAAACCACAAGGTTGGTGTCTAGGTCCACTCTTGTATGTTATCTGTATGAACAACCTTCCATTCACAATAAAACATGCTAAATTAACAGCGTACACATCAATTTTAAAGAGAATATTAGAAGATGTTGTTTTTTTTATATAATAAATTAATATTAAATACATTAAAGAGAAAAGGTTTAGTAGTTGGCTCAGACAAGTCTCCTATAAATGTCCCAAAATTAAATTTGTCAATAAATACTACATTTATTAAACATCTAACAGAAGTAAAGCTTCTTTGTGTCTGTCTGGTTAAAACATATGGGCAGGGATTTAGCTTTAATAAAAAAGAATGACTACATTTTTGCCAGCTGATTTGAATAAGCTATTAGTATGAACATTGATTATTACTCAGCTTGAACTGCTGCTAGGCAATATGCAAATGCAAAAAAGAAAAATGTTTGAACAACCTTTATTTGATACAGAATAAAGTTGCCCATTTAGCATTAACTTTTGTCTTACAGAAGCAGCTTAAACAAAATGCATTTAAATCATGGCTGGATAGAAGTCCAGGACATGGCATTAGCTATTATCATAAAACTTTAACCTTCTTTGTCCAGTTAAAGTTTGTATTGAAATTCACATGAATATGCCACTATACATGCAGCTAAGGGACGCTTTTTAACCCTTTAAAGCCCGATCCAAGAATAAAACAAAACAGAAAATTACTTTTTTTTGGTTTGAAGTCCTTATTTGGCCTTTTAACAAAATATGTAAAAAGAATAAACAGAAATATATTTTTGATATTAATAATTTATTACTATGCGATAAGTCAAGATTATTTTTTGTGTAGTCTTCTACTGGCTGTTATCAGGTATATCTGATTGTGTACAATAGGATTTTGAGCAAAGTTTTTACCATGAAATTATGCAAAAGGTGTCAGACGCAAAACATTTCAGAAACCGTATGTATCAAATATGATACATTTGGCATTACAGGGTTAATTCCTCACACAAAAACTAACTTCCTCAAATGCATTTTGCTTACCGAGCAATGGCAGAATGGAACTCTTTCCGATTAAATTAATACAAGTCCGTTTTTAAGACAAAGTATAAACTATTTATTTATAAAATTGTTGATTATTATATATTTTAAAATGTATCAATATTGTGTATAAACTTTAATGACTTTTATTGTATTAATATGTGTTGTCATCTGTTATATACATATTTTTGAAATCTAAGAAGAGTAGTAGAGTGTAAAGCCTAGATAATTGAGATCTTAAATGAAAAATAAGGATATAAAAGATACCCAAAATATGTAAAGTAAATCGAATGCTTCATTAGTTTTGGTTTGAGTAAGTAAATACACTCACTATGTGCAGTTTTCAATGTAGCTTTGCTACAGTACCATGATGTGGAGGCATCAGTAATTGCCCTGCAAAGCAATAGTCCTGAGTTTGTATTATGTTGGAATTGTGATCTGATTCATAGGTAATAGTTCTAGACTATCATTGAATGAGTAGGTGCAAATAAACACAAATAATACCAATTACTATAATAAACATACCTTTTAGGTATTGAAATAAAAACGTATTTAAAGACCTTGCTAAAATCAATGATAATTCATACATTTAAAAAGCCTCAGTTAAACACTACAAACTGGACTGAATCTTTTTTCTTTTTTTCCAGTCAGGCCAGCAGATCCCACACGCAGTGAAAAGCTCACAGTCCCAACATGCAGCTGCTGCTGGAATTGTGCTTCTTAGATCTTAAGGACTTGGGCAATGTTCTGCCCCACTTACAAGCTGCGAGATATAAAAAAAAAACAGGCTTCACAACAAAGCCATGTGTTATTGCTGTGGAAAGCAAAGCCTTTCCCAAGTGTCTGCCTTACTGTTCTTGGACCGGCACCCAGTGCCCCTGCAGCAGTTCAAATTTTCTTTGCTGCCCGGCTCCAGCAGAGGGGGGTGTGCTCAAGTCATGAGAAGCAAGAGGTGTCAGCTATGCCTGCTGAAGCAAAGCTTCTCCTTAGCTGCCACACCCTGATAGTAAGCACTGAAAGATAAACCAGACTGACATCTGCAGCGTCATTGCATATAAAGAAAAAGGATAGCTACTTTGAAGGATTATTATAAAAAAAGATTAAATCAGCTAGATGTGTGTCAATAATTTTTGAGAGTTTGATAAACATCAGCTAATATTAAATAACAGTATTAAGCAGGTGTGGTCCTTTTAGAGCTGGTGTCTTCTCTGAAAGGAGGTATTTAGTTGTCAGAAACAAATTGAGTAAAGATAAAGAACCAAAAGGCATGTCAGGTTGTTATACCTAAATTTTGATCATTAAAATAAAGAAAGTTAAAGGAAATCATTCTCCAGGGTGTAAGGAAATAATCTAAGACAACTCACACTTTCTGTCTTTTGCTATCCGTCCCTCAGGATGTTTTTCTCTTTTCATCAAATCTCTGCTTTCTCCCTTCTATTGATAATTTTTCTTTCTACAGAAAAGGACTGGGCAAAATGTTTTCGCTCGAATCAGTGCCAGATGAAATAGCTCATTGTGTGAGCTATTTTTTTTTTCTTTTCAAGGCTGATGAATGTTTGCTGGCTTGGAGATTTACTTTATTTCATTCCAGCATAATTTGGCAAAGCAAACGTGCTGAAGTGGCGCTTTGATCTCATCACCGTAAGAAGATTGACAGGACCTCAAATCACAACAGTCATGCTCACATCAATGGTTCACTATACAGCATCATTTCAGTGTCTGAGGGGGCTGCTGGGGGGCGCACAGCCAACAGACTGACTTTCACACACATAAAAGGCCACCCTATCTTCGCAGATGAATGTGAGATCCGTAAAAAAAAGAAATAAAAAATGGATGCATAGTTATGATGTAGTTTTATGGAACTTCCTGATCCAACAAGTGATCAAACGTATGTCGTAAATTTAGCCCGGTGTCTTGGAAGAGTTTTACTGGACAGTTCTTCAATTGGCACCTGCTTTGCTATCTAACAAACCAAATAGTTTGTAAATGTTTTAAATACCTACATATACAGCAGTATGCTCTTTGTTTCTACTCAAGTTTATTGGACTATAAATCCATATTTAGTGTCCATGATTTTTAAAATATGTTAAATTTAAACTGCAGAAATCAGAATTGTTGTATGATATGTTTTATTTATGAATTTAGCACAGAGAGGACAAGCATCTACTAATAACAAACTGATTAATGTTGTTAGTTAGTTATGCTGTTTTTCCACAAGCTCCACTTAACGTGGCTCCACTCCATCCCAGCGATTCTCCATCAACGCTCTTTCACAACAAGAACTGGCTAGTTAGCTAGCTGTTTAGTTTTTCATTTTATATTTGATATAAAAGACGTGAATCTAAAGAAAGAAATCGAGAGACTGGATCTACAAATCATTTTTTGATATTTAAAAAAAATTTTCTCCTAAAGTTACTTTAGGAGTAAGTGTCACTGCACTGTACTTTGTGCTTTTAGTTTAGTAGTAATATAATGGCATACCAGTACTTGCACCAAAGCACCAAACAAGTCAAAAAGTTTAAGTTCAAATCAGATACAAAAAGTATTTTTTGTGAACAATATTTCTAGTTTTTATGTCAGTTCTATCTTCTTAGAGGTTCCAGTAACATACAGTAAATCATATATTGTCAATGGAGGTACTAAACACTGTTGTATCCTCCATTATATACTGTCAGAAATTGTTTTAGATGTTTTTATATAAATGGTTTACTGGTGGGGACCACCTGGTTTCCAGGTACTCCAACTTCCTCCCACAGTAAAACATCACTCTCAGGTTAAATGGTATCTCTAAATTTTCCTTAGGTGTATATGGGCATTATCAGTCTGTGTTGCCCTGCGACAGACTGGCAACCTGTCCAGGCTGGTTTACTAGTGGTTGAATGGTTAACTAGTGGTTCCTAAAATTGACTAAAAGTAGAATGTAGGGTTAAGTTTTAGTCTGTGAGGCAGACACCCTGTCTTCTTTTGAGACTAGGTTTAAAACTTAGATTTTTGACAGCTTATAGTAAGAGTGGCTTAGCTTATGCTAACCTATCTGTATAGTTACTGTATGCTGCTATAGGCTTAGACTGCTGGAAGTAACAGGGTCCATTTTTCATCATTGTGCCTCAGTCTATTCTCCTAAACTGCAGTATTTGTTCAAACTCCAACTTTATTCTCTGCTTTTTTCTCATAGTATCTGGTCTTTTCCTGTTTGGATGCAACACAATCCTGCATAGAAATATCAGCTGGGCTGCTGCCATCAATACCTTGACAGAGCCACCTATGGGGCCATTTTATCATTACCTTGTCTAACATAGAAAGTATTTATAGATCAGTGCTTCCATGTTGCTTTTTTGTATGCCTACTTCTGTCTCCTTGAACCCCAGTCAGCCTCTGCAGATGGCCACTCACTCTGAACCTGGTTCCGCTGGAGGTTTTCTTCCTGTTAAAAGGGAATTTTCCTTTCCACCGTCACTACAAGCATGCATATGAGAGGAATTACATAAGATTCAGTGGAAAAAATGCAAGCAAATGTCTAGTCACCACTTGCTCATAAAGGAGGAGCATGAGTTGCAAGTTAATGACTCAATGCAATCAGCTGGTTTTCCTTAGATAGAAAACTATTAACCAATCTGACTGTATGATTTGGTTGAATTGTCTGTGTAGAGTGCCAATAAAGTGCCTTAGCACTATTAAAAATAAATATATTAATTGAAAAAAGGATTTTGCTCCATTGATCTGGTGGCATTTTCCAATGATCTTTTATTTGTATTAATTACAATATTTATGCCTTAAAAGAGAACAAATCAACACACAACTTGATATTATGATCTGTCTGATACATAATTCTAAATCAAAAATCATTTACTTATCACTTTAGAAGGATTTTTACCAAATACTGTTTTACTTTGAGTAATTATTTTTTGGCACACCACCTACTTCTGGGAATTCATCAGTGTGACTGCTTTGATGTTGCTTGTACCAAAAGTTCAGAGGCTTGAAATACAGACCCAAGTTTTTTTACTATATTGATTTCAGGTTCCCTTTGTTCCTCCATAGGTTCTTTCCGAGTCCTCTGGATTCCCAAAGTCTAAAGAAAACAGACTGGCAGACAGGTTCTAGACAGGTTCTACCGGTGGGGATAGACACCAGCCATTGACCCTCAGCCTTTCTTTTTTATCTTAAACAGTGTTTGTATAGACCACGGATTGATTGAAGCAATTGCATCTTGATCTCACAAGAAATGCTGATGCTCCTTTTTATTTTATGAAATACAGTAGTCCATTAATCTGTAATCTTTTTTCCCTTAATATTTTTTCATAATCAATATACATAATGCTTTTAATAATGGATATCAGAAAGAAAATGGCTTGCTTTGCATTTAAATAGTAATTATTTAGTTTAGTTGCATGGCTTTGATGTAGCCTATTTAGGTCAAATGTATAAATCTTTAAAAACAGGTATATTACAAACAAGGTTCTCTGCTTAAACTGTTGATGGTCTGATACATTGAAAAATAGAACAGGATGGAATAGAAATACCCTTTAGTGTCCCACAGTTAGGGCATTAGAGTGTGCCAGTGGAAAACCAAATAGAAAATCATAAGTGTAAACATCAGACAAATAAAATATATAAATAGAGCAAAACTCTAATTAAGTTACAATTAACTTTAAAGCAAATAATGAGTTCACAGCTCTGAAAAGGAAACATTGTGCAGTTATTTAAAAATGGCATTTTGAGATTTAATGAAATATGTGCAAGATCAAAAGAAAAACAGCAGCCCATTCAAAAAGAAAATGAAAAACTGAAAAGCACAAATATAGAAAACATGAATGTGGATAAATTCAATAGATATTTATTTGATACATATTTCATTCAGTTCTAAACAAAATTTATTTAGATACCATAGAAAAAGGGAGAATGAAGCAGGATAATGATTTGCAATTTGAGTATAAATCTAAATCTAAAATAAATATTTCAAGTAAAAGCTTTGCATTATAGTGTTCTTTTTATGTAGTATGAAAAAACTTTCATACAGTTCTACCTTAATGCTCTACCTTAGAAATAAGTTGACCTCAAGAAGAAAGGTTTCTAACCAACGTCTTAATGGAAATGCTTATAAATCAGTTTGTTGGAAAACTGATCAATAAGATGTGAGAAAAGCTCTTTCAGAGACATGATCCACAAATGCAGAAAACATAGAATAATGCATTACAAAAAAAATAAATAAATTATAAAAATTGTGAACATTCCTCAGTACTGCAGGTCTAATTTACAAAAATGAAACTTTTTGGCCGGTGCATGTTGTGGCCATTGGCCCAAAACTAACATTTCAGAAGGACTTGATGACCTGTAAAATATGATAGTATTGGTGTTTTTCCTCTAGATTACATTTGCTTTATGAGGAAATCAACCTCCATATGGTTTTAAAGCTAAAAGATATTTTGGTGGCCTGTTTAAAGTGAGGGCTTCAATTTCTCCCACGATTTGAACTTGTCGGTCAAATTCCATTGTTGTACAGTGAAAGAAAACAATGAAATACTATTTACTTGAAAAAGCTTGGTAACTTATAACACATAGAAATTTTTTGTAAGTTTCACTCTAAGTTGATTTCAACAAACAAACTGAAGTATATTTAACTACCAAATTTCTCTTGTCAACTAAAGATATACTATTGTTTTGCTAGAGCGGCAGAGAGACATAAAAACTAAGCACACACAAGGAGAATCTAGAGAAGTCAATTAACCTAACAATCGTGTTTTTTGGAACGTGGGGGGAAGCCGGGGTAGCCAGAAAACCCCCCACATATGCATGGAGAGAAGATGCAAACCCAATGCAGAAAGACCCTGAACCAGGTATCAAACCTAAAACTTTATTGCAGAAAGGCAACAGTTCTACAAAGTGCAGCCACCAGCTAAACTATTTATCTGACCTAAATATGGTCAGGCAAGGGAGAAAAAAAAATCACCCTGTTTATTCCTAATATCCAAGTGTCATGACGGGTCTTACTGATTTAACCCACATGCAGAACACCACAGAGACTGAGTAAAAGTTAACAGTTTATTGAGAGATCACACAATGAAGTTATTTGCACTGATACTGGAACGGGTCCGGGACTGGAATCACAGGGCTCTCTGCAGAGAGAGATAGTTTGGTTAGCCAAATAGCAGAGGGGTCTTGACAGAGCTTGTAATGATCTGTACCTGATGGTGGTTCAGACTGAGCGTTGGANTCCAGAGTGTTGTTCAGCATGGGGGTGAGTAGAAAATGAAGGCTAATCATGTTTTGGGTGTACTATTCCTTTAAGTAGAGATAAGATATAAAATGTACATATATTTTATTTTTTTATGTCACATTCAAGGCATTACTTTTCATGCCATTGTAAAAAAAAAAAAAAAAAATTAGAAATGAAAAATGGCCCCAGCACAGCTGTAGGTCTAAATACGCCCCTGTCTGAAATGTATTACGCATTGAAAACTAATAATAAACCAACGCAAAGCTGTGGACTTTGGGGTCTTATCGCTGATAAGGGAGCAGTTGAGTTGCTGCAGAGTACATGATATTTAACTCATACTCACTGGCATTTCTACTGCCTGGAGAAAAACAACATAAGCTTGGTGTGTCTGTATTAAAAAGTCTTTATTGAACTCATATTATTAGACACTCCTCCTGTTCCCGCTGCTTCGCTTCTTACAGCCAGTCGATGCACAGAAGGAAATTCGCAGCTCCCCCCTTTTTCTTTTTCTTTTTTTATCAGCGTCTTCATCGTCGCGAAGACAAAGAGGAGCTCCGCAAAGTGAAGATGGGCTGCCATTTGTGCTGGGAGAAGCCGCTGTTTTAAACTCACTTCCTTTTTTTTTGTTGTTTTTTGTTTTGCAAGCGTCCCCGCCCGGAGGCTTAGAAAGAAGGCGCCGGTCCTCGGGGACTCTCAGCGGGTTGGGATGCGCAGAGATGTGAGTGTAAAATAGAGCGAGCGGGGGATTGTGATTGGCCGCGCTCATCTCTGAAAGCTGCCAAGGAGCATCGGGCGAGGCATGTTACAGAATTCACAGGGAAGCATCAAACTTGGAGAAGACGAGTGTCGACGCGTCCGCAGCAGCGTCAGACTGAGCAGGTAAACTTGCATCGTTTCTCCGCTCGACAGAAGAGGCGGAAGCGCTCTCCGTGGTGCTGAAACGGGTGGGCTTGGCTGTTCAACTAGTGAAGAAGAGGAGAGGACTGTTACTTTGTTTCCTGGCGTCATGGTAGATGTTGGAGCTCTGATTAGGTGAGTCCAATTATTGAGTGTAATGAAACGGGGATGGACAGTTTTTGAGAGCTGACATGTTGTGTTAGACAGCAAATGTAGCTTGAAACTACCCAGGTTTCCTTCTATCCAAATTCCATCCCATTGATTACTAAAGTTTCTTTCTTAAATACTTTAATCCTGTTTAACCACATGGACTGTTTTTCAACCTTGTCGTTTTGATGTTTTTATTTTTTTTATTATTTTTTTTTACTTTCCAACATTTAGAGGATTACTCTGCTTCTGACACGATGGAGTCACATTCAGTTGTAAGAGTTACTGAGTTGGTCTGACCAATTTAGATCCTTTTTTGTTGCACGTAACTCTGTTGCATGAGAAATATTAAACACAGCTTGAGTTTGTCTTTAGATTAGTGAAGTAGGAAGCTGGGTGTTTTATTGGTCTCTGTAACCTGACAACTTCATGTCATAAACATCCACCTGGCGCAGCGTTTCATGTCTTATGGTGTCCGAATTGCAGACCTCTTTTTCTTTGTTAAACAAAAATTTTAATTAAATTGAATGAGTAGAAGTTACTAATTATAGATTCACTATATTGGTTAGCTGTTTTTGTCAATTCTTTCCTGAACATTTAAAGTTAAATGCAAATACAAAATACAAAAACTCCCACCATTTCTAATCCTATCATCTGATAGAATGTGACTTAAAGAGCTTTAGTGAATTAAAAAAACAAAAAATAACCAATAAAGCCTCAGGGTGATATGCTTTAATGCATGAATATTGATAATTACCCTATTTATGTTGGTTTAAAACTATAATTTATCAAAGAACATGTATTACCTTTTTCATTGATATTATAGTTCTTAGAAAAAAGGGAGGATAACAGAATCTGCAGAACAGACGTAAAGTAAATACCACAAAACCACATCTCGACAATTTACAGCTCATGGATATTTACATGTTCTGTTTTTAAAATCACTATGTTTTCATTACTAATACTATTGCTGGTATTCTTGCCATGATTTAACTGTTGAGTGATCCATCCCATCAAAGCTTGTTTCTAATTGATAAGGCGGCTTTGAGAATGTCTAACATGAAGTTGTTCAGAATGCCATTCATTACCTGTTTTTCTTTTATCCATGTTATGATCTTGGTATCAACCATTAGCGTGAATTGGTTATTCTCTATTGGTGATGTAATTTCTAATTATCATTGTTGCTTAATTTTGACGTCTTTCAATTTGTTTTAATCATTTTTACAATTGTGCAAACCATACTGTTTCCTCTGGGTGGCGACCAAGCTGGTGTACACTTTAAATGTAACCATGCAAACAGTCCTTTTTATTAACTTTTGAACATATTTCAATAAAGCCGGTTTGTTAGTATTATGCAATAATAATTTCTCCTACATATAGATATATAGATATAGAGTAGGTGCACAGCTAATATTACATAATATTTGAATTTCTCAATCAGACTATTTATATTTACATATATTAGGAAAATAGGTATTTGATATGGTGCCAGTTTTGACTTGTAAAGCTTGTAGATTCTTTATTTTTGACATAGGATCTCTGCAACTGTAACTGAATCTAAAAGTAATCTATTTGTATTTTATTGCACAAAATATGTAAATGATTTCAATAGCACATATCACACATAACCTGTGGGGTTTCTTTTATCAGGTATTCACACCTGCAGTAGGAATTTGTACCACTCCTCCATACAGATCTCTTCCACATCCAGAAAGTTTTTGTTTGGAGCTGTTGCTGGGAAATACAGTTCTTTTCCAAATATTTAGCTCAGGTCTGGAGACTGTGTAGGTATATCCAAGATCTTGAGATGCTTCTTACAGAGCGGCTCATTAATTGCCTTCACTCTGTGCTTTGGTTTGCTGTCATGATGGAAGATCCAGCCAACAAACCAGCTTTAATGGAGGTTGTTGGCCAAGATCTCTCGTCCATCCATCCTCCAATGTCCCTATCCTGTCCTGTCCCTATAGCAGGAAAGCATCCCCAAAGAATAACGTTTCCACCTCCTTGTTTCACGGTTGGGAGGATGTTCTTGGAGTTATACTCATCCCCTTTTTTCTGCAAAAACATTAAGTGGACTTTTGACCAAAAAACTAAATTTTTGTCTCATCAAAACACATGACCCTCTCCTCATTACTCCTCAACATCATCCAAATGGTTGTTGGCAAACTTCAGAGGGTCCTGGACAGGCACCGCAGAACTATACTCTATCGTGTTACTTGATCCATGATGAGGTCATTGACCAGGTCGTGCCATATCGCTCTGCGCTGATCCCTTACCTTCCTAAAGATCAATGGTTACCAAATGAGTCCAGATCTTGTTTGGAGCGTCAGACTAAAAGAGATGGACCATCTTATAATTGAGCCTGCCATTTGCAGATCTACTGTTTATCCATGATGTCCTTACATGGATCTCTGGTCTTGTACATTGTGGAGAGGTTGGAGTTTGTTTTATTGGGTGTTTGGACACGTGTCTTTTATAGAGATAGTTTACAACAGGTGTTTTTTTTTACAGGTAGAGAGTGGAGAACAGGATTGCCTGTGAGAGATTGGATTCTTTCTGGTTGGTAAACAAATACTAAAAATGAGAAGCCAACATTAAAACTGGAATTTGGAGTCTTGTCACTGATGAGGGAGCAGTTAGGTTGCTTCAGAGTACATGATATTTAACTCATATGCACTTAAGGACATGTTGCCTGCAGAATTAACTTGTTATGTAATCTATCAATTGTGTCTCCCTGTCTGTCTAAAGTATTAGGACGCAATTAAAATCTTTAATAGAGTTATTTACAGGGTTTGTAATTATTAGCATTGGAATGTAAAACCATTTGTTGAGAGTAAAAACAAAATATCCTATTAATTGAAAGTTATACAATTTCAACTATTTTATCAACCTCTGATAGTTTAGGCAAATTCTGTGAAAAACTCATTCTATAGCAATGTGAGCATGTAGTGTACATTAATTATAGCAAAATTCCTTCCGATCATTTTGATAATATACAATTAATTTTATTTTGCATCTCTATTTATATGTAGCAACAAGGTAAACAATATTGGCTGTACATGAAAGACAGAACTATCACAATTCAGCTCCGTATAAGGCATTGCCTATAGGAGTTGAACAATTGCTATTTAATATGGAGCATTGCAATTTAAAAAGTACCACAGAAGCTACTGTTTTTTGGTAAGCCACTTACTCAGGCAAATATCTAATTTTCCTGGTCCTAGCTTCTTCCTAACTGCCAGCAATGTTCGGATGTACAGCGCTTTTTTTGGCAATCGAGGACACACATCCAACGTAACTTAGATGTCCATTCTGTTTTGAGGTTGAATATCTGCAGTGGACCAACGCCATTTGTGCATCAGATTTAGGGTTTAGTAGAAACAAGGTGTACATTAGTTCCAACTAGCGTCTAAAATGTAATTAATTGCATTAAATATCTTCAAGTGGTAACATGTTTTTAATTGATTAAATAATTAAAATCAGCAATTTAAAGTCCTGGGCCTGATGTATTTATAGATAGAATAGGCTCACAGCTGCTATCATTCATTTATATTTCCTCAATTAAGTTCTACTTTAATTAGGTCAGCAAAAAGTTTTGCCATGAAATTGACAAAACATTAATCCTTTATTTCACTCAGTCCATATGTATATACTGTTTACTAACTTGAGAGAATATGAACCAATGAAAGCAGCTGTGTTCTATTTTCTATGGTTTCCCCGAATTTTATGTTGATAAGATGAATTCAAAAATTCAAAAAGTTAAGTTATTTAATTGAAGTAGCTGAATGTTGTCTTATGTTTTCTTGGCAGTTGACTTTTTCACTAGACTGACATTCAAAGACAAATAGTCAACATGATCATAAACAGAGCAGTAACTGCTAATAAGGCTGCCGAGCAGCTTTAATCAATTACAGTGCCATCATCATCGCAGTTGAATGCAGGTGTCATCAAAGCAGAATGGGACTCCTTTGAGGAGGCAAATGCAGGACTCAATGACTTCACTCAGCTGGGTCACCGGACACACAGCAGAGCTTTTGACGCGTACAAATTGCGCTTGAAGATGGTGTGTTCATTCCTGGGAGGCTCAGCTGCTGGCAGGAGACCAGCAGAGCGGGGACATTGCACTCCAGATGGCCCAGAAAGGCCAAAGGAAGAGGGCTGTCCAAGCCCAGCTGGGAGTCTGGGAAGCTGGACGGCCGGTGCCATTTGCTTGTGTCCGCACGTTGATCTGGGAGGCAGAAAGAGGATAAAAGAAGCAGGGGACACATTGGAGAGAACTAAAAAAGTATGATCATGTTCGGGGAGTGATGGGGCAGGAAGAGAATATGAGATCGAATGATACAGACGCCTCTGTGCGGGCTCCAATGCATGGAAGTAGTGATAGGAAAAGAGTGGGAGGAGGAAGAAATGGGAGAGAAGATGAAGGGCTGCTTTTGCAAATATGTTTGTGTGTGTTTGGATGCTGAATGAAGCGACAGGAAAGTAAAAAGAGTAAAAGACAGAATAAAAAGGAAATAGGCATGTGTGCGTGTGTGTGTGGGAGGGAGGGAGAGAAAATTAAACTGAAAGAAGCAGTCCTGTGTGTTTGGATGATGGTGTGTTTTTGCAGAGAGAGGATGAGAGGAACCAGGATAAAAAAAACAAACAAACCATAGGAATAAGACGTTAAAAATTGTTTGTTAAAGGAGGAAACCAATTAAATAAAAAAGGGACCAGGAAAAGGATATAATAGGACCTGCTTTTTGTTGTGTTGACTTTGGCGTTACCTGCTATAATTGCACTTGTAAAAACTCTGACCTTCAGGTCTAATCCATTTGGTTTCACCACATCCTGCTGCAGTGTCACAATCTGATATTCAGTCATCATGTTAAAGACATGGTGCAGGTGGAAGGCATTTTTTCATGCTCCTTTTCTTTTGCTGTTGGTTACCCCTATTTGAGGACTCTAAAGTACAGCCACCTGAGAGCAAGCGGAGAACACGCAGAGGCTTCACACAGATAAAGTTCCCTCACTGCTACCATTTGGGAAGCCACTAGAGAGCGGCTGGGGGGGAAAGAACGCTCTTTTCATTCTACCACATCTGCTCTGTGATGGAATAGAGCATGATCTGCACTTTGATCACAATGAATTATTCCTGTGCCTGGCTATAAATATGGTCTATGTTGCCTACTCCCTCACCCCAAACACTTTCAACTAGGAATCAGTGCTTGCCTTTCAGTGGCTCTCCCCATGAGCGTGTCACTCTGAGTGTACTGCAGCTTTGGTTTCCTTTCTCACAGTTGGAAACAACCACAGTCACTACTTCAATGAAAATGTTAAATCCACTGGAGTTTGTGTGTAACACTATCGAAAAAGTTCAATTTAAGAAACCAGAAGGAGGCTTTGTTGTGTTGTTTCCCTTTAAAATGACAAAAATCATCCCAAAAATAATAACATTTGGTATTTTCACATAGGTGCATGTCTGTGTGTGTGTGTGTGTGTGTCTGTGGGTGAGGTTGTGCATGGATGGGGGTGTGCAGGGGTTTGTGTCTGAAATGCACTGAAAAGAGAGGAGATCAATAAACTGCTCAGACATGTTGTTCACCCTGTGGCATCTTTATTGTGAATTAATTGCTCGACATCAAAGCACATTAGCTACACAACACAGCAACATGTGTCGCGTTTTATACGGGGGATATGTTTGAGGTTGAGTATCACTCTATAAAGAAAGACACTCAGCAGGTACCTCTGCAGGGTGCTAAAAATAAATAAATAAATTAAATGAGATATATTCCAGGTTTAGAAATTTACAGTGGGAATACATACCGAAGTTACTGTATTTCGCTTCAAAGGAGCAGAACTTTGCTTTAATCCTTCAAAATGGCCTTGGGCAGAATTTATGCAAGGTTTATGACTTGTCTTGTTAAAAAAAGAGAAAAAAAAAGTCCTGGGTTCTAATCCCAGTGCTTTTCTTTGGACTTTCTTCCTGTGCATGCTGGAGTCGCCCCAGGTTTTAAAAAAAAGCAAAAACCAAGTAGCATGTCTCTGTGCTATTCTGTACAGTGGCCGACGGGTGCAAACTCCCTGCAAATGCATGAATTCACAGCACAAATCACTGAACACACAAAAATTAGACTGCCATTAATATCCATAGCTTAAAGCTACAGTGTGTAATTTTCAGCGACATCTAGCGTCCAGACTGCAG